>NW_007255552.1:143307-177273 GCF_000164805.1 Carlito syrichta
CTCCAGTCTGGGCGACAGTGAGACTCCAACTCAAAAAAAAAAAAAAAATTGAACATCCTGTGTCCTAGAGACTTTCTCAGTCCCAGGAAAGCTGGGGTAGTTAGGTAACCCTGTGGCTACAGCAACTGCAAGGGAATTAAGGTTTAGGACAGCAGTTATCTACCAAGTGTGGAATTATTTTGATATTTATTTATTCATTTTAAAATTATTATTGCTATTATTATTATTATGTTTTGAGTCTGAGTCTCATTCTGTTGACCAGCCTAGAGTACAGTGGCATGCTCACGACCACTGTAGTCTTGACCTGCTGGGCTCAGGTGATCCTTCTGCCTCAGTCTTCCAAGTAGCTGGAGCCTCAGGTGTGCACCACCATGCCCAGCTAATATTTGACTTATTGTAGAGATGAGCTCTCGCCAAGTTGTCTTGGTTGGTCTTGAACCCCTGGACTCAGCCAATCCTCTCACCTCTGCCTCCCCAAATGCTAGGATTGCAGGCGTGAGCCTGCCAGTCATTTATTTTGAGTCGGAGTCTCACTCTGCGGCCGAGGCTGGAGTGTAGTGGCACACTCATGGCCACAGCAGCCTTGACCTGCTGGGCTCAGGTGATCCTTCCGCCTCTGCCTTCCAAGTAGCTGGAAATACAGGCATGTATCACCATGCCCGGCTAATTTTTTGATTTATTATAGAGACAAAGTCTCTCACCAGGTTACCCAGGCTGGTCTCGAACTCGTGGACTCAGGCAATCCTCTTGCCTCCACCTCCCAAAGTGCTGGGATTACAGGCATGAGCCACAGCACCCAGCTTATTTTGATATTCAAAAAACTGATCTAACCACACTGGTCTCGGACTCCGGGACTCAAGTGTGCGAGCTCTGGATACATCTGCTTTAGAAGACAGTTTGGCATTCTCCTGTGAAGTTCAACACACACATACCCTATGACTCCCCCCAAATTCCTCTCAGTGGTGTATAGATTAGAGCAATCCTTGAACGTGCATCTTGAGAGACGTGTGCAAGAATTACACAGCAGCATTGTATGTAATAGCAAAAAAGTTGGAAACCACTTAAATAAACATCCTGCAACAAAACATCAGCTTTTCATACCAGGGAATACTTTGCAGTGGTAGCAGTGAAGAAACAAACCACAGCTAAAAGCACAGTATGAATTCATCTCACAAATAATACTGAGCCAGAAAAAAAAAAAAAAAAGCTGAAAAATACAGAGGATCTGGTTCATTTATACAAAGTTAGAAACAGACACAAAAGTAAACATTTTATTATAATTTTTCTGGGTCAGGGTCTCACTCTGCCACACAGGCTGGAGTGCAGTGGCATGTTCACAACTCACCGCAGACTTGACCTCCTGGACTCGGCCGATCTTTCCACCTCAGCCTCTTGAGTAGCCGGAATTATAGATGTGAGCTAACACACATGATTTTTTTTATTTTTTTTTTATTTTTTGTAGAGACGTAGTCTCACTATGTTGCCCAGGCTGGTCTCGAACTCCCGGGTTCAAGTGATTCTCCTGCCTTGGCCTCCCAAAATACTGGGATTATAGGTGAGAGATGTTGTCGCTCCAGGCAGAGGTAAACATTTTAAAGGGTTACAAACATGTAAGATTATAAAGACAAGCCAGTGGACTTGTGGTGGTGATTCTCTGTGGGATAAATGATGGTGCTCTAGCCGGGCTCGGTGGCTCAGCCTGTAATCCCACGCCTTTGGGAGGCTGAGGTGAGTGGATTGCCTGAGCCCGCAGGTTCGAGACCCGCCTGGGCAGCGAGACCTCATCTCTACAAAAAGTCAAAAAATCAGCCGGGTGGTAGCGCATGCCTGTAATTCCGGCTACTCGGAAGGCTGAGGCGGAAGGATCGCCGGAGCCCAGCAGGTTGAGGCTGCGGTGTCCAGGAGCGGCCACTGCACTCCAGTCTGGGCGACAGAGTGAGACTCCAAATCCAAAAAAAAAAAAAAAAATGATGGTGCTCACAACAGGCTACAAAGGCCTCACAGTGTTCTATTTCTGAAGTTAACCAGGGATACATCGTTGTTCTTTTTATTATTTTTACCTAACCCATGTTTTATACATTGTTTAATATGTATACGATATTTGATAGAATAATTAAAAATTCCCAAAAGTTAAAATAAATTTTTCTTGGGCCCTATCAGATATGTTTGCATCTTTCATATCCTTCAAAGGGATATGGAAAGATAATAGTTTAACCAATGCATAATGAGTTCTTAGCGCATATTAGTTATATAAAAATTGAAAAAAAAAATACCCACTCCACATTGCTGCCTTGAAAAGGCATAAATTCAAGCGAGGGCGAATAGCAAGTCACTATGTAAGTGAATTTATAAATAGATAGGTACTACATAAATGTTATAAAATTCAGGTTGTGGCCAGGCGCGATGGCTCAAGCCTGTCATCCCAGCACTTTGGGAGGTGGAGGCGAGAGGATTGCCTGAGCCCAAGGGTTTGAGACCAGTTGGGACAACTTGGCGAGACCTTGTCTCTACAATAAATCAATAAAATTAGCCAGGCATGGTGGCGCGTGCCTGTGGTTCCAGCTACTTGGAAGGCTGAGGTGGAAGAATCTCCTGAGCACAGCAGGCTGAGGCTGTGGTGGCCATGAGTGTGCTACTGCATTCCAGCCTGGGCAACAGAATGAGACTTTGACTAAAAATAAATAAATAAATAAAAACAAAATCCAGGTTGAGATTAGCATTAGAAAGTAAGAAAAATCAAGGTGGATAGAGGGTGATGGTGGGTGTTGGAGGTGGATATTTTAATTAATTAATTAATTTCTGAGTCGTGGTCTCACTCTGATGCCCAGGTTGGAGTGCAGTGGCATGATCATGGCTCACCGCAGCCTTAATATCCCAGGCTAAAGCAATCCTTCTGTTTTAGCCTCCCAAGTAACTGGGACTACAGGTGTGGCCAACATGCCCAGCTAAACTTTTGATTTTTTGCAGAGATAAGGTCTCACTCTGTTGCCTAGACTGGTTTCGAACTCCTGGACTTGAGCAATCCTCCGACCTCAGCCTTCCAAAGTGCTGGGGTTACAGATTATGTTAGACTGTGGTCAGGAGAGGCCTCCAGAGCTTGTGAAGACAGTCCTGGATAAAGTGTGGAACCGCCATGTGAATGGGGGAAGAGCACTGTAACCAGAGTGAAGAGTCCACTAATTCATCTCCCATGGCCCACTCCCAAGCCAGGACCCTCCTTGAGCCTCAGGGAAGGGCTCCTCTTCCTCTGAGGTAGGGCCACTTCCCATCCACCAACTCCATGTCCCTCTCCAGACTCCATGGCCTCAAAGCTGAGGTTTTTCCAAGTCGAGCCCCTTTAGCTTTGATGAGAGAGCCCCAGGCCTTGACGATAGAAGGAAGAGGAAAACATCACTCATTCTTTTGGGTCTGTAAAGAAGCAGGAAAAAGACAGGCTGTGGTAGCTCATGCCTATAATCCCAGCACTTTGGGAGGCTGAGGTGAGAGGATTGCCTGAGTCCACAGGTTTGAGATCAGCCTGGGCAACTTGGCGAGACCTCATCTCTACAATAAATAAAAAATTAGCCAGGTGTGGTGACAAGTGCCTGTAGTTCCAGCTACTTGGAAGGCTGAGGTGGAAGGATCACCTGAGCCAGAAGGTAGAGGCTGCGGTGGCCTTGAGAGCACTGCCCTCCAGCCTGGGTGACAGAGTGAAACTCCAACTCAAAAAAAGGAAAAAAAGAAGCAGGAAGAACACATGACTCCTCTCCATAGATTAGCTTGCCACATTATGCATGATAAAATGCTTCAAAGTCCTCGTGACTGTGACTGAGGTGCCTGCTAAATCTTCATAAAGTCTGAAGCAGAGGATTTCTACAGCTACTGTGTGCAGTTACCTGTAGGTTAAAATTTTTTGTGTGGCTAGGCTCAGTGGCTCAGCCTGTAATCCCAGCACTTTGGTAGACTGAGGTAGTGAATTGCCTGAGGCTGCAGGTTCGAGACCAGCCAGGGCAACTTGGTAAGATTTCATCTCTACATAAATCAAAAAAATTAACCTCGTGTGGTAGCGTGTGCCTGTAGTCCTGGCTACTTGGAAGACTGAAGTGGAAGGATCGCCGGAGCCCAGTGGATCGATGCTGGGGTGGTCCTGAGCTTGCCACTGCACTCCAGCCTAGGCGACAGAGTGAGACTTCAATTCAAAAAAAAAAAAAAAGTTTTGTGTGATCATTTTATGCACCTATAATATCTTCATAACTCAGTTCAGATATTTTGAATTCTAGGTTCTCAGTTCAGATATTTTGAATTCAACTACCTATTTTAAAAAACAAATCTCTGCTTGGATATATTATAGACATTTCAAATTTAACATGTCTGAAAAACAACTCCTCATTTTTTTCATGAAGTATATTTCTGCCATCTTCCTTATTTCAGCCAATAGCAAAATCATCCTTTAGGCGGGGACACAAGATCAGTAAGGGTACCTGATCTGAAACCAGACAAAGTGGGGACCAAAGGGAGGCTCCAACTTTACCTGTACAATATCTACTTGTATATCTAATCCTGAATTGTACTTCACGTCTTTAAAATAAAAAAATATATATAAATCATCCTTTAACTTGCTCAGGCTTTAAATCTTTTAATCATTCATTCATTTTTTTTTTTTTTTTTTGGTAGAGATGAGGTCTCACTATGTTGTCCATGCTAGTCTCAAACTCCTGGACTGAAACAATTCTTCTATTCAGTCTCCCAGAGTGCTGGGATTATAGGTGTGAGCCACAATGCCTGGTTGTCTTTTTTTTTTTTTGAGTCTGGGTCTCACTCTGTTGCCTAGGCTGCAGTGCAGTGGCATGATCATGGCTCATTGCAGCCTAGACTTCCTGGGCTCAGGTGATCCTTCTGCCTCAACCTCCCGAGTGGCTAGGACTACAGGCTTACACCACCATGCCTGGCTAATTTATAAATCTCTTAGTCAGTCTTGATTGCTTGTTTTCGCTCACATGCTATATCCAGTAAGCTGGAGTTCCTGTGGGCTCTAGAATCTGACTACAGCTTCCTCAGTGGCCTTCCGACTTGCTTGCCTGCAGCCCACCTATGCCTCCAGTGGGTCAGTGGCTCTCGCAACATGGCCCATGAATCCCTGGGGATCCCAAGATCCCCATGAGGTCCATGAGGTCAAACAAATTTCTTTTCTTTAAAAAAAAATTTTTGTTTTAGTTGGAGTCTCACTCTGTTGCCCAGGCTGGAGTGTGATGGCATGCTCACAGCCACAGTAGCCTTGACCTTCTGGGCTCAGGTGATCCTTCCACCTCATCCAAGTAACTGGAACTATAGGCGTGAGTCACCACGCCCAGCCAATTTTTTGATTTATTGTAGAGATGAGGTCTCACCAAGTTGCCCAGGCTGGTCTTGAACCCCTGGTGTCAGGCAATTCTCTCGCCTCGGCCTCCCAAAGTGCTGGGATTACAGGCTTGAGCCACTGTGCCCAACCCCAAATTTCTTAATATGAGGATATATTGGTATTTTTCACTGTTACTGACATTTGCACTGTTGGTGCAAAAGCAATGGTGAGTAAATTGCTAGTGCACAATCACAAATCAAGCACTGACACTAAGCCTTACTACAGTCAAATATGCTTTATCAACAATATGCAAAAAAAAGAGGTCACTGTATGTCCTCGATAAAGTAGCAAAAACTGTTAAAGCATGATTTGTCCTCCTTACTCTTGAGAATATAACTTTTTAGTATTGTATGTGATAATGTGGGAAGTACAAGGTGGGGAGGGACCCACAAATCCTGTAATTTATTTATAAAAAATTGTGTATTTGTTCTTGCATGTTTAAACTCCAGTCACCTTCAAAAGTACTCTCCGTTTGATGTAATACACCTGTTGAGATGCTTTTTCCACTGCTCAAAGCAGTTCTTGAACTCATCAATGTTGATGCCATTTTTTGTTTCACCTCTTTCACACTGGCAAAACACTTCCCTTTGAGGACTTTTTTCATCTGGTGAAACAAAAATATAAAAAATGTCGTTGGGGCGAGATTGGGTGAATAAGGAGGGTGGGGCATGGGTCATGCTGTTTTTGGTCATAAACTGCTAAACACTCTGCATGGTGTGGGCAGGTGCATTGTCATGGTGGAAGAACCAGTCGCCTGTTTGCCACAACTCAGGACATTTCTTCTGCAAACTGTGATGCAACCTTCTCAAAATTTCAAAATAAAAATTTTGATTGGCCAAAGTTTGTTCCAGAGGAACAGATTCCGAGTGTACTACAAGGGGCCCACCCTCCAAAAGACAAGTCCGGTTTTTTTGGGGGGGGATCCTCCCTCTTATGAGGAAGGATTTCTGTTACTTACTGAAGTGTGGAGGTGGTCTGGAAGAAAAGCATTTGTGTGACTGCTTTAGATGAGAATTAAACTATCTGCTTTTTTTTTAAGATGAGAATTAAACGATCTGTTCTTTTTTAAGTTGTGAATTAAACTATTTGCTTTTTTTCCTAAAATACTAATTTACTTGAGATAATAATTGAAAGGAAACTATAGTTATTCTGATTTGAGTATTTGGCAGACATTTTCTTTCATTCTTTTCTTCTTCTTTTTTTGTGTGTGTATGAGTTGGGCTTTTGTTCTGTCACCCAGGCTGCAGTATAGTGGCACGATCAGATCACAGCTCACTGTAGCCTCTACCGCCTGGGATCAGGTGATCCTTTTGCTTCAGCTTCCCAAGCAGCTGGGACCACAGGCGTCACCATGCCTGGCTAATTTTCCTTCTTTCTTTCTTTTTTTTGGACACAAGATCTCACTATGTTGTCCAGGCTAGTCTAGAAATCCTGGGCTCAAGCAATCCTCCTGCCTTGACCTCCCAAAATGCTGGGATTATAAGCATGAGCCACTACACCTGGCCTTTTTCTTAAAAATAAATAAAATAGCCGGGCTCGGTGGCTCAGCCTGTAATCCCGTGCCTTTGGGAGGCTGAGGCGAGTGGATTGCCTGAGCCCGCGGGTTCGAGACTCGCCTGGGCAGCGAGACCTCATCTCTACAATAAATCAAAAAATCAGCCGGGCGTGGTAGTGCATGCCTGTAATTCCGGCTACTTGGAAGGCTGAGGCGGAAGGATCGCCGGAGCCCAGCAGGTTGAGGCTGCGGTGGCCGGGAGCGGCCACTGCCCTCCAGTCTGGGCGACAGAGTGAGACTCCAACTCAAAAAATAAAAATAAAAATAAAAAAATAAATAAAATAAAGCCGGGCTCGGTGGCTCAGCCTGTAATCCCGCGCCTTTGGGAGGCTGAGGTGAGCGGATTGCCTGAGCCCATGGGTTCGAGACCCACCTGGGCAGGTGAGACCTCATCTCTACAATAAATAAAAAAAAATTAGCCGGGCGTGGTAGCGTGCGCCTGTAGTTCCAGCTACTCGGAAGGATGAGGTGGAAGAATCATAGGAACCCAGTAGGTCGAGGCTGTGGTGGCCGGGAGTGGCCACTGCACTCCAGTATGGGCGACAATGAGACTCCAACTCAAAAAAATAAATAAATAAAAAAAATAAGCCTAACACTTCATGGAAAAAAAAATTGGCAGTATTTGTTGCTAATGATAGTTTTTAAGTGAAAATTGGAATTTTGAAAAACTTGGATGGGTTACTGTGAAATTGAAAGTTTTTCAATACCTGATAAGTTTTTAATTGCCACTAGAGGTGCTATTTATGCGTATGACTTTTTTTTTTTTTGAGTTGGAGTCTTACTCTGTCACCCAGGCTGGAGTGCAGGGGCACGCTCACGGCCACTGCAGGCTTCACCTGCTGGGTTCAGGTGATCCTTCCTCCTCAGCCTTCCAAGTAGCTGGAACAACAGGCACTTGCCACCACACCTGGCTAATTTTTGATTTATTGTAGAGATGAGGTCTTGCCAAGTTGCCAAGGCTGGTCTCGAACTTGCAGGCTCAGGCAATCCTCTCACCTTGGCCTCTCAAAGTGCTGGGATTATAGGCATGAGCCACTGCGCCTGGTTGCATATGACTTTTGATATGTAATAAAACGTGTGAGAACTTGGAGGATCTGCATAACTCAGTGAATCAAGATTTTTTTCAAATGAACAAGTGCATGATATTAAGAGATCATGTATGGGTAAAATTACAAAATAATCAGTTAGCCCCAGCTACTAGGGAGGCTGAGGTGGGAAGGATTGCCTTAAACCCTAGAGTTTGAGACCAACCAGGGCAACATAATGAGACCTCATCTCAAAACACACACACATACACACACATACACACACACACACACACACACACACACAGGGACAAAGAGAGAGAGAAAGAGAATAGATCAGTGGATCTTTTTGTAATAGAGTAGGTGAAGTTCATTAATTATATGGTTTCCAACTCCACATTAAAAATAACCTTTAAGAAACTAGTGCTTGTTAAGTTTCGGTGTAATATCAAAGAGGAATATACAAAATTGTCTGAAAAGATCACTAGAACACTCTTTCCTTTTCTGATTACATTTTTGTGTAAGACTGTGTTTTCTCAAGATACTTTCACAAATTGAATGCAGAAGATATGAAACTCTTAACTATCTTCTCTTAGGTCAGTCATGAATGAAATTTGCAAAAGTGTAAAACAATGCTAATCTTCTACCAAATTTTTTGACTTGAAAATATACTTATTTTTCAAAAAGTATACTATTTATATTTTTTGTAAAGAACCCCTATTGTTTTAAAATAAATTAATTAAAATCACTGATTAGTTAAAAACATTTTTATTCAATATACTAAGATACCGTAAATATTAATAGATATAAACCACTTAAACAGAAGCTTTTTGGGATCTCAATAGTTTTTAAGTGTAAAGTGCCCTTGACATTAAAAAATTGGAGAAGCACTGCTCTTGTCTCTTTCCTGTGTGGCGGGCAGAGTCAACCATGACGGTCCAATCCCAATGCCACCCTACGGCTCCTTCTTCCTTCAAGGTCAAAGCGAGAGCTCTCGCAGTAGCCCATGAGGTCCTCTCATTTCTCCATCTCTCCTCTTTGCTCATGTGGCTCTAGACATCCTGACTTACAACATTCAAGAACATTCCAAGCCTATATGGGTTCAGAGTTTTTTCACTTATTCTCTCTGCCTGGAGCCCTCTTGCCCCAGATCTCTGTTATCTCTTGGTTTCCTTTCTGAGCTATGCAAATGTTACTTTCAGGGAGTCCCTCCCACCTGTTTTTCCCTGTTCCTTTACCCCACTTGCTGAAGTTTTCTCTGTGGCACTTCTCATTACCTGGTAATGTAACTTGCGTTTATATTTCCACATACCCACTGTCTGTCCCTCCTTTAGGACTGTCACTCTGTTAGGTAACAGGTTTGTCATTTAGGATGTGCCAGGCACTTAGGATACATTGGTTGTAGACATGATGTAATGGCTTGTTTTATCACCTCAGAGGTGACTGCAGCCGCCTCATTTATCCCCTTCTTTGCAGCCCAAAGCTGGAGGATATCCTCTGAAGGACTTTCTATGTGCACACTTTGGATCAAGTGAGAGATGAGGTCCCTCGTGCGGGGCTGGTCAGATGGTCCAGGCCGGGTCTTCATGTGGTTTCCACTTAATAAAATACCTTGAAACACCAAAAGGTATTTGAAATACCGAAGTCCTGGCTGTTGTTCATGGTCGACTTTGATGGCAAGTTATCTTACTAATAAAACATTAATGCTGTACGAAGGAGCTCACTTGGCCGACACAACAAGTCATAGAGAGGAGGGTATTAATTTCTATAGTCCTATTGCTTTTTCTGAGTTCTCTTAATGCATGTCTTCCTTATGTTGTGAAAACTCTCCATGGTCAAATGTTTTTGGTGGGGTAGATCCTGTGAGCTTTCACAACTCTCAGAGACTGTTGCAAAAATTCATCACCACTGAGATTTTGTCCAGATATAGGTCAGATCATGCCTCTATACAGAGGAAGCTTCTTTTGTTATAAAGTAAAGAGTTTGTGATGACTATTCATTTTTTTCTTCTTATAATGTTAAGGCCAAAAGGCTCTTCACAGCCTTCCCCTTAGTCCAAAAAATTGTTTAAGCAATATTATAAGAGAATTTGCACATATAACATACATTTATTTGAGCTATATCAAAAGGAGAGAAATTTTTATAAAAGTTAAATGAAAAGAAAACCTTTTTATTTGAAAAATAACATGACTTTTAAAATACCAATTGTATTTGCAAAGACTTAAGCATATAAGCAAAGAGTTAATGAGAGTAATACATTTTTTTCCCCCGCGAACCAGACGTTTCCCGCCGTGCCTGCCTGTCTTCTCCCAACGAACATATGGCTTTTATCCCCCTTTCCTTTGCCGAACGGAGAGTTTTTTGCCCGTTTTCTTCCCTGAAACGTGTCGTTTTCGCCCATTCCTGCCCGTTTCCTTCCTCGAAACGTGGCATTTTCCAATAGTAATACATTTTAAAAGAAGTACTTATTATGAAATTCTCTGAATTATTTTTTGATTTCATAGTAATAATGCCTTGTACTGTTAAGATAACTTTATTAAGATCTCAGAAGGCAGAGCACAGTGGCTCATGCCTATAATCCTAGCTCTTTGGGAGGCCAAGGTGGGAGGATCACTTGAGGCCAGGAATCTAAGAGCAGCCTGGACAACACAGTGAGGCCTTGTCTCTACAAAAAAAAGAAAAAAAGAAAAAAAGAAAAATAACTGGGTGTGGTGGTGTGTGCCTGGAGTTGCAGCTAGTTGAGAGGCTGAGGTAGAAGGATTATCTAATCCCAGGTGATTGAGGCTGTGGTGAGCTGTGAGTGTGCTACTGCATTCCAGCATGGGTGACAGAGTGAGACCCCAACTAACAACAACAACAAAAAATCTTAGAATAAACCTTTTTTTCTTTCTTTTTTTGAGTTGGAGTCTCACTCTGTCACTCAGGCTGGAATGCAGTAGCACACTCATGGCCACCACAGCCGCAACCTACTGGGCTCAGGTGATCCTTCCACCTCAGCCTTCCAAGTAGCTGGAACTACTTGTGCCACCACACCTGGCCGGACTCGGTGACGCCTGTAATCCCAGCACTTTGGAAGGCCAAAGTGAGAGGATTGCCTGAGCCTACAGGTTCGAGACCCGCCTGGGCAACTTGGCGAGACCTCATCTCTACAATAAATCAAAAAATTAGCCAGGCATGGTAGCGCACCCCTGTAGATCCAGTTAACTGGAAGGCTGAGGTGGAAGGATCATCTGAGCCCAGCAGGTCGATGCTGGGGTGGCTGTGAGCATGCCTCTGCACTTCAGCCTGGGCAACAGAGTGAGACTCCAACTCAAAAAAAGGTGCATTTTAATATATGATTTCTTCAAATACTCAAATCACTCTGTTATAAAGACTCACCACCATGTTGTAAGTAAAAAAACAGGAGCTTAGAGATTTTAAATAATATGTACATGATCCCACAGCTGGTAGAACAAGTAGGAACATCAGGATTGAAGTATGGTTTTTCTGATTTCTAGTTCTGTGCTCTTTCTATTTTACCATTATGCTAGATGAAAGTATCAGGGCATGAGAAAGGATTCTTCTTTATCACCTTGGTTAATTAAGTGCATGTTGATTTAACACTCATGTAATAATTGAATTATCACCTTTAGCAAATGCCAGAGGATGCAAATGCAGCCAGAAAATTACGAAGTACCATTCAAGGAAAACGATTTGTTTCTGAAAATCCAGTTTCAATAGGAGGTCAGAAGGAAATTTTTATTACCAAATAAATAGAGGACTAGAGGAAAGCAAAATTTAACTCTGGTCACTACGAGATACTATCCTACAAAACTGATGGCATCTTTCAGAATCAGTTAAAAGCCACAAATGTAAGCAGCAGAGGAAATTGGCCCTCATCACACAGCTACTCTCTCTAGTCATGAGGGTGTTTCCTGGTCACTAGGAATGGCAATTCTTTTATCCAAGCAAAGTAAACACTCTTTTCTGTGGCCAAAAGTTTGTAAGAAACACAGCAGAAAAGGTTGAAGAGAGAAAAGTAAGGGAGAGTATATTTATACTGATTTAAAAAAATGCTAAGTGAGCCAGGTGTGGTGGCTCATGCCTGTCATCCCAGCACTCTGGGAGGCGGAGGCAGAGGCAAGAGGATTGCCTAAGTCCAGGGGTTTGAGACCAGCCTGGACAACTTGACGAGACTTCGTCTCTACAATAAATAACAAAATTAACTGAGTGTGGTGGCTCGTGCCTGTGGTTCCAGCTACTTGGAAGGCTGAGGTGGAAGGATCAGCCCAGCAGGTCAAGGCTGCAGTGGCCGTGAGCATGCCACTGCACTCCAGCCTAGGTGACAGAGTGAGACTCCAACTAAAACTAAAATAAAATAAAATAAAAATAAAATAAAATGCTAAGTGTAAAATGCTAAGTTTAAAAAGGCACTAATTGGATTTGCATTCGATGTTGAAAGCAGAAACCTTCTCTGATTTCTCAAAGTTGTTTTTTAAATGAAAATACAGGAACTCAAGAAAGTGATTTGATGTAAACGCTTTACTTCCAACATTGGTAATTACTGCAATGATTTCTTATTGCAGTACCTTTGAATATTAGTTGTCTATTTAATTTTATGATGCATGTCACTGATATACCCAACTGCTAAGATGATTTGGTAATACACTTATCATCAGTGCTTACTGATATGTGAATTAAACATTGGTATGAAAGTGGTTTCTTACAGTCATGGAGATGTTAATTAAATTGGTAAGTATAAAAACACTTCTGTTGAACAACTTTTAATTTTAGCGGTTAGAATCAATATGTACACATCAGGATGTTCTAATTTATGTATTTTGGGGTAGAGGAAAAATGACTTTGGCAGGTTCCTTTAGGGTATCAAATGAAGTGTTTTGACACAAACCTTGGATGTAATAAGGTAACATTAAGCTATTATTTACAGAAAGATAACTCACAAGATGAAGAGGCTGCTAAAAAATGCTAAACTAAGGCCTGGCGTGGTGGTTCATGCCTGTAATCCCAGAACTTTGAGAGGTTAAGGGGGGAGGAACGCTTAAGTCCAGGAGTTCAAGACTAGCCTGGGCAACAAAGTGAGACTTCATCACTCCAAAAATTGAAAAGTTAGCCAGGCGTGGGGGTGTGTGTGCCTGTAGTTACAGCTACTCGGAAAACTGAGGTGGAGGGATCACCTGAACCCAGGAGGTCAGGGCTGCTGTGAGCCACGATCGTGACACTGCACTCCAGCCTGGGTGACAGAGTGAGACTCTGACTCAAACAAGCAAAGCAAAACACCCTGCTAGTCTAATTTTTAACTGTTTTAAAGATCTGGAGTTAAGGAAAGAGAGTTGGTAGTACAGCTGTGCTTCATGCTACAAGGGGCAATGTGGAATACTGTCTTCATCAACATGGGATGTGGCTATGGGGGAGGGGAGTGTCACCCACAGTGGGAGAGTATTTGATAATGAAGCCTGTTTTGAAAGTCATGGGAATGTTTAGAGACAAAGACATAGATGGATGGACAGTAAGTCCTTTACTTGTGAACCTTCAAGTTGCGAACTTTCGAAGATGTGAAATTGTTGTTTTCTTTATTGTTTGTGTTTGTTTTTATGTATTATTTGTGTAAAACATATTAAAGACTGATTACAGTACAGTACTGTATAGCCGATTGTGTTAGTTGGGTACCAAGGCTAACTTTGTAGATTGACGAACGTGCTCTTGGAATGGAACTCATTCGTAGGTACGGGACTTACTGTACTAGCTCCCTTAAAAATTCTTTTTTCTGAGAAAGGCATTAGTTAGCTGGTGTCCTTACTGTCCTGGTTATTAAATAGCTCAAATTTCACCATTGCTTTTGTTCATGACTTAATATTATCCTCAACTAGGTCAAAGACCATTAGTAGGAAATTAAAAAAACAAAACAACAACAACAAAAAACCCAGAGCTACTGAAAGACCTTCAATTTCTCCTCCATAAAGGGCAGTAGAGATTATGAATAACATATATATTTTCTGGACATATTTATATTCTGAACTCGGAACTAAAGGAGAGCCGGGTTCACTTATAATTTGACAGTCTTGTAAAACCTCAATTGACTAGTGCTGCATTTTCAATTTATTTAAGAGATTTTTTGGTGTCCATATGCCCAGGCATCCCGGGCAGCTATCTGGGTTACCTGCATTTTATTTCACCTTGGGTTGGATGGCCTGCTTATTGGATAGACACACAATAAAATCACGTGGAACTTAAATGTCTGAGATCTAGGATTATTAAGTTTCTCCCAACTCTAAAATACTACAGTAGAAAATTAGAAGATAATTGGCATTTAGGGATATGAAAAACATCTTGATTGAAACCCTTCAGCTAACCTATTGATTTATCTTATGCGTCCTGAAAATGGCTGTAGCTATGGACCAATTACCAGAAGGAAAAGGCATTACGATTCATACACTTTTCTCCTTCCTGTTTGTACCGTCCTCCAAAAGATTAGTGTTAGGTTTTTTTTTTTTTTAATTTTTTTGAGTTGGGATCTCACTCTGTCACTCAGGCTGCAGTGTAGTGGCATGCTCATGACTCATTGCAGCCTTGACCTTCTGGGCTCAGGGGATCCGTCTGCCTCAATTTCTTGAGTAGCTGGGACTACAGGTGAATGCCACCACAGCGGGCTAATTTTTTTGATTTTTTTTTTTTTTTTATAGAGACGAGGTCTCACTATGTTGCCCAGGCTGGTCTTGAACTCATGGGCTCAAGCAATCCTCCCTCCTTGGCCTCCCAAGTTTTGCGATTTCAGGTAAGCCATAGCACTCAGCAGATGAGTATTAGTTCTTAGTCATAGAATTTTCCAAATAAACAGGTTTGCATTTTTGACCTTTCAGAATGAAACTTAAAAAATTATGAAAATGGGCCAGGTTTGGTGGCTCAGCCTGTAATTCCAGCACTTTGGGAGGCCGAGGCGAGTGGATTGCCTGAGCCCACGGGTTCAAGACTTGCCTGGGCAACTTGGCGAGACCTCGTCTATACAATAAGTCAAAAAATTAGCCGGGCATGGTAGCAGGCGCCTGTAGTTCTGGCTACTTGGAAGGCTGAGGTGGAAGGATCGCCAGAGCCCAGTGGGTCGGCCCTGGGGTGGTCTTGAGCTTGTCACTGCACTCCAGCCTGGGCAACAGAGTGAGACTCCAACTCAAAAAAAAATTATAAAAATGAATATCCAGTGTAATGAACTAACAGTTTCTTTCATTACTAATGTGATTTATGGCTTCTAATTAAGACAGAGGCAGAGGCAGATTGCTGAAGGAACTGTTCATGTCAAGTGTTAACAGAAGGTGGTTTGTTAACTTTTCAGACTGGATTTTCCTGCCTTTTCCTGTAGTTAGCATTTTATTTGAGACATTTAACCATGAAAGCAATATAATTTTTCCAGCTACTCCTTATAAAATGTTCCAATCAAATTATAGGATAAATTGCATGCTCGGGTTTTTTTTTTTGGTGACCATGGACTTGCTGTGATTCACTCCTACTTTTTGCCGTCCTGCTGTTATAACTGACCTAAAACTAGGATTGTCCTATAATCTTGATTTCACTAATGCAGTGATCTATCGAGTTCAGCTTCACAATATAATTCTGACCGAGAACTTGGTTATGACTCACGGTCACTGTTGAATCTTATTGACTCTTCACTACCACATTAAAAGTGAGTGGGGAAACCATGCTGCCCATTGAAAGAGGATTGAATTAAAAAAATGTGGTACATATACATCATGGAATATTACACAGCCATAAAAGGACAAAATCATGAACTTCACAGCAACATGGGTGGACTTAGAGTCTATAATACTGAGTGACCCTTCACAGAAACAAAGAACTGAGATCACGTGTTCTCACTCATAAGCGCACCTTGAACAATTATCATAATATTATAAGAAAAAGATTGGCAGTAGCAGGAAACTACCGGAGGAGGGGTTGGGTGGGTATAGGATTGGCAGT
The DNA here is from genome assembly GCF_000164805.1 of Carlito syrichta. Taxonomy (NCBI): domain Eukaryota; kingdom Metazoa; phylum Chordata; class Mammalia; order Primates; family Tarsiidae; genus Carlito; species Carlito syrichta. The sequence goes on from NW_007255552.1 coordinate 159,230, forward strand.
AGTGGGAATCTGCTGGGGGAGGGGGGACACGCCTCATCAACAAGGATACCTGCATAATGAACATTTGTTTACCTAACTCTGAAGTGTACCCCACATCCTTAAAATAACAAAATTAAAAGTTAAAAAAATAAAAAAATAAAAGAGTGGGAAAACAGAAATATTGGACGTAAATTAATAAAGAAGGAAATTGCATCTATGCGAAGAAAACTATAAAATCTTCAAACTCCATTGATCAATTGGAAAGATTATGTTCTAGAATGGGAAGAAACAACAGCATAAAATGTCAATTATACTAATCTAATACATACATTTAATGCAATTCCAACTAGATTCTCAATGGTGTTTATAGTTTAAAAAGTAAGTGGATAAAATGATATCAATCATTTAAATATAAGGAATAAACCTCTACATGTAGCCAAAAACTTAGGAAAAGATGAACAGTGGAAATAAATTTTGCTTTTGTAGACATTAAAACATTAAAAATACGTTATTAACAAATAATATGATATTATTATAGTACCAAAAATGTATATTAGAAGAATAAAATAGAGCAGTCAAACCTGTTTGCAAGGAGTCTAGTATGTGGCAATTATCAGGGAAAAAATGTTTTATTGAATAAATAGTGTCAGCACAACTAATAGTTACTCATTTGGAAAAAAGTAAAAATAGGCCTTTCATTTTATACAAAATATAAATTCCAGCAGGAATAAGGGTTTATATGTTATAAATCCACTGAAATTAGTTATTAACTTTTTATCAGTTGAGTTGGAAACATTTTCAAAAAGGAAAGAGGAAGGATAAACCATAGTAAACCATGCCAGTTCCTACACATGCGCGCGCGCACACACACACCACACACACACACACACACACACACACACACACACACACACAGTGGAAGCCACTGAAAGCTGTCTCTAGGGGATATGATGGGGATGTGATGATGTATAGGAAGGTAGAGGAGAAACAAGAAAACAAACACATAAATAAACAAAGAAACAAAATTGTTCACACTAAAAGTCTCCTGAATGATGTGAAAGTGTATGTGTGCGTGTGTGTGAGTGTGTGTGTGCATGGTGGGATTTCCAGTGATTTTTGCTGCTTTCAATATGCTTTTCTGTATTAATTAAATTCATTTTACAAAGAATATTATAATTATAGAACCAGAACAACAACGATATCGTTTTTCTGGCTGGAGGGCAATCAGAACTCAGGGACGGGAAGAGGGGAAGGGAAAGATTTCACCTATTGTGTCTTCTTAAAAATGATTCAGCGTGCTAAGAAAAGTCCCAATGTGAATAGAATATGAAGATTTTGCTTATTTTCTTTTAATTTTTGCAGCGTCCGTAGTGACAGAGGCATACGTTTAGAACAAAGGAAGGGATATCTACAACTATGAGGGTTTTGTACTGTGACAACTAAGCTTGGTCTATCTTTCCCAGTGTTCCTTCTCTAGAATGGTTCTGGGTTAGAGTTGCTTCAAGAGAAATGAGAATGAGACTTGGAAACAAAAAGGAAGTAGCCGTCACTACCTCTGAAGTGTGCCTTGATCAGAGGCAGAGGTGCTGGTGGGTTTCATTGCGTCTGTGCTTTCACCCAGGGATGCTGGCTCTTGCTCACTGTTGAACTACAACTTCAGGTTTACTACCAAACACTTCATTGAGAAATCCCCAAAGTAATATAAAGAAAACAACTGTCCATAAGCTTTTACACATCCCTCTTTGTGGGAAATACCTGGAAGTTCTGATTTGTTTGTCCACACCAGAGCCGGTTAATACATTTTTCTCTGATTTTTTTGGACATGTAATTTTCCAGATACCCCCATACTTGTATAAAATATAATTTCTTTTTTCTTTTTTAGAGACAGGGTCTTCCTCTGTTGCCTAGGCTGGAGTGCAGCGAAATGAGGTAGGCTTACTGAAGCCTTTACCTCTGAGCTTAAGTGATCCTCCTACCTTGGCCTCCTGAGTAGCTGGGACTACAGGCATGCACCATCATGCCTGGCTAATTTTTTTTAAAAATGTTTTTTGGTAGAGATAGGGTTTTGTTATAGGGTGCCTAGGCTGGTCCTGAACTTCTGGCCTCAGTAAATTATCCTGCCTTGGCCTTTCAAAGTGTGAGGTTATGCATGAGACACAGTGTCCGGCCTAAAATATAATTTCTATAATAAAGTTCTTTTTTTTTTGGCTGGGTACGGTGGCTCACACCTATAATCCCAGCACTTTGGGAGGCCGAGGTGAGAGATTGCCTGAGCCCATGGATTTGAGACCAGCCTGGGTAACTTGGCAAGACCTCATCTCTACAATAAATCAAAAAATTAGCCAGGCACAGTGGCGCATGCCTGTAGTTCCAGCTAATTGGAGGGTGGAGGCAGAAGGATCACCTGAGTCCAATAGGTCAAGGCTGAGGTGGCCATGAGTATGTTACTGCACTCCAGCCTAGGTGAGAGAGAGAGATCCTGCCTCAAAAATAAATAAATAAATAAATAAATAAAAATAAAGTTTCCCCCCATATTTTCATAGTAGTTCTGCTTTTATCATCAAATTTTGATGCAGAATTTGCTTTCTGAAAGTGGTATGCTCTCATAACAGAAACCATAATCATAAGGCACTGACTTTGAGTCTGTGTTGCAAGAAGAATGTGCAGATATCGAAGAGATTGCTGCGAAAGCTGGGGGAACCTTGAGTAGACTGTTGCTAAGAGGTTGAAGAACAGGGAGAACACTTTTAGTGAAGGCTGGACAAAAAGGGATTCTTGCTATGCTATTGTGGAAAGTTTGGCAGCACTGTCACCTGTGGTCATGTTGAACATAGAAAATAGAAGAAAATAGAAAGTAGAAAGTGTGCTCACTGAACTTATGGATCTGGCTGAGTAGATTTAGACATTGCCAAGTAGTGTTTTTATGCCTATGATAAAACAAAAATGAGGAGATATGAACTTCAAGAAGGAACTGCATTGCAATAAAATTTGAAGAAATGCAAGGAATAGTTTTTAAGCAAAATTAGAAGAAATATAAAGAAGCTAGGACTTTCTGTGTTAAAAAGAATTGTTTCTCATTTTTAGCCTCTTTCAACAGAAGATTTTCAAAGCCTGTGATTGCATCAGGGCAGTGGTCAAATTCAGTATAGTACTCATAAAAGCCTCAAATGTGTGCCTATAAGACCCTTTGTTATGATCTGAGAAGAATTTAAGGGAGTGCTTATGCCTTCTAAGAATTTTAAAGTGTGCTCTTTCTGCTAGAAAATAGGGCCCCTAAGAATTTTAAAAGTGTAACTCTTAGATACTTTACTCAAAAAAAATTTCCAGGTTTCTTAAGGCCATTGTTGCACGAACCTTGATGCTTTAGGTTAAGTATTTTTGGAAAGAGATTGGGGAACGACTTTTGTGAATGAAGTGGATTATAATTTGACACACAGGAAGCCCACCAAGTCTTTAAAGAAATTATACAAGTTTAGACTGAAAGGGCTGAGATAATATAAAATGAAAAGACATTTTTGTATCCCTAACTTGAAGGAGGCAGGCTGGAAAAAAAAAACTACTTCATTACAAAGATGGCTGTTCTCATGAAGAAAGAAGAATGACTCAGCGGGCAGAATCAAGATCCCAGAAGGAGTAACTAAATGCTGTAGAGAATCATTCCTAGGAAAAAGAACGGTGTCATAATTAAGGAACTGGTGACACATGCCCAGATGGATTTCAGAACTTCTGAGGACCCACCACGTGCCTCCCATTTTGTTTCTTTGTGAAAGGGAGTATCTATTTCAGTCATCTTACCTTCTCGCTATTGTGTGGGATGTGAATGTGGCAGATAATTTGTTTCTTTTCTTAGCAGGACTTCAGATTTATAGGAATCATAACCCAAGAGAGGAACCTGAGAAAACACAGTACATCTGCACTTGGACCTGGTTTAAATGAGACTATCTCGGACCTCAAGCCTGAGCCTGATGCCATAGTGGGATGAGAACACCAGGAGTCTTGAAAGAGAGTGAATGGGAGGGGCATACATTTTGGTGGTCTAAGGGTAGACTGACATAACAGATTGTTTTTATGATTTCTGTTCCTCTTTATATATACATCTTTCTACTTACATCAAGAAGTGGAGTTTAATTTTCATTCTCTTGAATCTGGCTAACTTCATGACTTGTTTTGACCAATACAATGTGGTAAAAGTTATGTTATGGATTTTTTAGAGTAGGCAATAAGAAGCTATACTGGTCATCTTGGGTTTTGTTTTTGTTTTTGTTTTGTTCTGTTTGCTTTTTGAGTTGGGTTCTCACTCTGTCACCTAGGCTGGAGTACAGTGGCACAACCACAGCCTCAACCTTCTGGGCTCAGGTGATCCTTCTGCTTCAGCCTCCCAAGTAGCTGGGACTACAGGTGAGTGCCACCATGCCCAGCTAATTTTTTGACTTTTTGTAGAAATGAGGTCTTGCTATGCTGCCCAGTCTGGCCTTGAATTCCTCGGCTCAAGCAATCTTCCTGCCTTGGCCTCCCAAAGTTCTGGAATTACAGGAATGAGCCACATGGTTCCCCACAACCGTCTTGTTATAATGCTTGTGTGTGAGACATTCCCTCTTGCAGACTTGCTGTTGCTGTGAGAAGCCCAAGCCACAGAGAGAGGCCACCTGAAAGCACTTCAGTTGAATGCTGGGCCCCTCACCAAGAGCCAAGATTAGCTGCCATCTTGGATGAGCAGTCATTTGGAGCCTCAGCTACTCTCTGACTTCAGCTATATGAGGTGCTTCAAGTAAGAACCACCCAGCAGAGCCCCATCCATCCATATAACCATGAGAGACTATAATACATTGCTTGAAGGCACTAGATTTTGTGATGGTTTATTAGGTACAAATAGATAACCAAAACAATATCTTTTTTTTTTTTTCACAATTTGCACTTTTTTTTCTCCTCCACATGGACCTCCTTGCTTTGACACTTTTCTGGCATTCCACAAGCAAATCTTTCCTTTGGTCTCTATTTTAAAATTCCAAATAAAATTCACTCTCTTCTGAGTAACTTCACTTGCTTTTCACTCTTCCCTTTGTACTTGAGATTCAGTGTGTCTCATGGTAATTTGCACTTAGTCACATTTTGTTTCGAAAGTCTTGATTCATTCTCAAGGGATATATCCTCTCCTTTTTTCCTATAGTGTTGGGAGCCAGCCACGGAGGCCTACTGAGCGTTAGGGATCAGGAAGGGCCGTTGACCCTGAGACCACTAGGATGCGTTCGGGAGCTATTGACTCCATTTCCTCACCCTTTCTACTCAGCACTAACCAGATTAAGCTCCTGTGAGCTCAAAACATGAAAACTCTGAGACCAGGATGAACACAAGCTAACTTTAGAAGCTCATTGCTCCCATTCTTCCACAAACTGCAGTTTTGGCTTTCACACAACTTATAATTCAAACTCGGGTCACATCTAAGAGCCTTAGTATTGGTCACAGGCTTCTGGGTCATGATCTTAGGATTTATTGAAGGTGTAAATTGTAGAATATAGTTTTAGAAGACAGCCATTTTGTTGAAAGAATGCGGCTGGGTTACTTGCAGGTAGCCCACTGTGAACTTTGATCTGGGCCACATTCCAAACATTTTGGGATGGGCCACTTTTGTTTGTAAAGTAAATACTTAAGCTTCTATAGAATTGTTTAACCTGGCATAAATCAATCATCTTAGGATGAAAAAGGTTTATAGAATATATCAGTCACGGATTAGGTTATCCTTTGTTATGGGATTTTAAGATTATCATATGAAAAGGGTTTAAAGGCAATCATTGATTAAGTTTTCATGGATTAAGGTTTCTGGTGGGTGGGGGACGCCCCTCCCACATCTGACTTTGTGTATAAAAGACCCATTGTAATTCCCAATAGCACACATCGCTTCTGCTCTAGACTGGAGTCCAGTCTCTTTCTTTCTCTCTCTCTCTTTCTTCTTCCCCCCAATCACCGACGCCGTCTCTACCTTTGGGGTACCCTGAACCCAGCTGGAGCTGGTCTCTGGCACTACAGTTGTATGGAAAATCTCTTGTATTCCCTCCACTCTGGGTCACAGTCCTGTATTTATACTGATCACTCAAAAATTTTAACTAAATAAACTTCTTGTAGGATGCCTTTTGGAATTGGATAAGATTTTACATTCTTTGACGACCTAGCAACTGTACTGAGCTTATTCAATATCAGCTGTTAACCACCACATGACATTTTCCATTTTATACCACAGTAATGGATTGAAAATCTGAGGACTGTTGACTTACCTTGATTTGTCATTAGCCCGTTTTTTTTTTTTCCCTAATGTTGTCCTGACTTGGCTTATTACTGCTTGGTCACGTGGCACTGGGCAGAAGAAACCTGCCCAGATTTCTTTTGGCTTATGACCTCTGCCTTTGGATTTCCTTCCGCCCGTAATTATTTGCCATGGCCCCTTCATAGCCACCTGCTCTCAACTCAAATGTGACATCCTCTGAGCTCTTTTTTGACCTTCCACTCCAAAGTAGTTCCAAACTCCACTCCTGTCACCATCCTATTATTTGACTTCATTGTCTTTATGGAATTATTTCTACATGGAATTATTACCCATTTAATTACATTTGCTTGTAAATTGAGGGTCTGTTGGGGGTTCATAGTATAAATGAGGAATTACGGTTGTTGGACACTGAGATTTTAGTGCAGTTTATTCTATAGCTTTCCTTAATCTTGCCTGTCTCCTTATGAATAGGTGAGGTTCAAGAAAAAATAATTTTTGTTGTTGTTTCAGTTATTGTCACATTCTTAAAGCATGGTAGAATGTGATACTAAATATTTGTTAACTAAATGAATGAACTCTCATTTTCCTCTCCTCATCAGCACGGGGTGGGCTTTTGGGAACCAGCTCAAGATAGATGCTCTTGAGTCTGTAGCCTGGGGACTGTGATGATATAGCTTCTTGACCGGCCCAGCCAAGGGCAGCAGTGAGAGTAGGAAAGAAACCTGCTTTAACAAGTCAGAAAGCACCTCGACTGGTTCTGCTTAAAGCTAAATAAAAAGTATGGGAATCTTGGATTTCTTATTAATATTTTTTGTGTTTAACAATCTGTTTTGATGGTTCAACAAGCCAGAATTGGGACGATGATGTCAAAACAAAAAATTTTTATTCTAAATTGTTCTTATTACTTAGCCAGTTGTACCAGCATTTAAATTTTAAAGATAACTGCTTTCGTTAGCCTAAACTATAGGGAGAATATTGACTTTTCTCTCACTTAAATATAGAGTGACTTAATAATGAAATCGGTTGTTAATCTCATCTGGCGTCATACAAGTAATTTTTTCTCTCACTGTGTGAGATTCCAGATTTCAGAGCATGTACATGGTTTTCAAGAATCTACAAAGAGAGTTGCTTGTAGTAAACGTGTACGTTTTTCATTCTCTAAGAACATGTAAGCACCAGACATTTAGCGCTCACCCCTCAGGTTTCTTCCAAACTTGAGGATTGTGTTTCCTCTCCAACTTCTAGCTGGGAGGAGCCATACAACTAGTTCTGGCCAATGGGGTGTGAGCACAAGACATGTAATTTCATCCTGCTGTCACTGGCATGGCACCTGCGGCTCTCCCACTCCTAAGGTGTCTCAGGAGGTTGCTTAGTCCAGATATACAGCCAGAAGAGAGCAGAACCATCTTCAAGCTGGGTTCCCCAAATGTCTCTGTGGCCTGCGTGGCGTTGTGTAGCATGGGTCGCTGAACCACTGCGTCCCCAAATGACTGAGACCTATTTGGGGCACATAGTATGAGTGAGACATTATGGTGTTTGGCCACTGAGATTTTGTGGTGGCTTGGCACTGCACCATAGTCAATCCTAAATGAGTAACACAGTTGAGAAATGAGAGCTGAGGTTGATTTTCATTAGCTTATCTCTAGCAGAAAATATTTATAAATATTTAAGGAATCACTTTAAACTGCCTTGCAGATTATTTTGTTAAAGAAGAAGTTTCTATAATGTGCGTCTGAATTTAATGAAGGGGCATAATTTGTGTGTTCCTGATTGATTTCTCTTGATAGCAATGAAGGAAAAAAAAATCACATCTGAAGGTACCTGGTCAGTGTGTTGTAGATGTCTTGATCATATGTGGGTCAGGAGAAAAAGCTCTAGAACTCCTGTGGTTTTAATTCACAAAATCATCTTTTATTTCCCCTTAACAGTAGCTTCAGCTACTGACACTTAAGATATTTTTCAGCATTCGTTTTGCTGTAGAAATTAGCATTTTTATTATCACATGTTTGCTAATTCCAAAGATGTCCAAAAGCAAGAACAGCCTCCTGAACTGTTTGACTTTGGAAGAGAATAGTAAATCAACGGGTAGATAGGACCATATATCATATTAAACACGAAGAATTCACCACAAAATCATTACACTAAAAAGCGACAATTTTGATTGATTAAAATGGTATGGGCTGGATAGTGTTAAATCACCGTGAGTGATATGACATTATAATTTTATATATCATATTTCTGCCAAGACAATGAAGGTAAAAGGCATTGTCATCAGATGATAACAGACAATAAGAAGAATCCTGATGTTAGATTTATTACCTGGTTTAGATTTAGAAAGAAGTAATTCTTGTCCTGTTCCACTTATCAAATGACTGTAAATTCAGTGATGATGTAAAATTCTAAGGCAGAGCCACTTATAGGTTTGACAAAGTGCCAGCCATAAAGTATTTATTGTTCTCAGTGGTTCTGCCTCACACTTAAATATTTATCAGAAACATAAGCCCCTCTGATAAATGTTTCTGATTTTTGTGGCTAGATCTTTTTTTTTTACATTTAGATTTTTTTAAAAATCAGAGGTCATTTCTATATTTTTATTATGTTAATAACACCGAACTCATACTTTGAAAAGACAATATAGGAGATTTTAACTTTTATTCCTTTTCTGATTTGAAGTGTGAAATTTTGGAGATAGTATCTTTGGTATGGAAATGAGGATGTCCTTATTTCACCATTGGTTTAGCCAAATGTTCTGAATCTCACCTAACTATATATTTATATAGATCTTCACAAACTCCAGATGAGATTTGAGGTGGCGATATTCTAAGTTCAGTCTGAGACGGTCTATGGTGTTCTCAGGTATGTTAAGTGGGGGGTTGAATGTCACCTACCTCCATATCTTGTGTCTGAAGAGCATGGGCACAGATAGTTCCTCTCCCCTGGGTGCATGGGAGCCCTCGCTTGGTAGCGTAGCAGCTGGAGCAAGGATCAGCACCTGAGTCAAAGGAAGGCAGATGTGTGCTGACCAGCAGTCTCTGGGGTGGTACGGATGGCATGAGAACTCTGGGAAAAGAGGGGTGTTCTATACAGAAGACAGGAGACTGGACCCTGCTGGATCTTCTTACAAAGGCGTTCAAGGGTGAGACTCACAAGTGGCAAAGCAACTCAGAAGCACAGAAGATCACAGGAAGAGGGCAATTAGTAGACTCCATAAGGCGTCCAATGTGAGAGACACAGAGAGTAAAGCAACTCAGAAGCATAGAGGATCACACTAAGAAGGCAATTAATAGACTCCATAAGGTTACCGGAGCCACCACAAGCAAAAGCCAAAGGTGGCAGGAAAAGCAGAGCCACTAAGTATAGGCAAGAAAAGTAGCTGCTACAGAAAGTGAAATAGAAAGTAACTGAGCCCTCAGGAAATTGACACCTCACATTCAGAGTGGGCTAGGTGGCTAGAGTGAAGCAGCTGAGATTGTTTTTTCCTCAGTTCCCTGGGAATCTTTACAGAAAACTAACTTTAACTACTTTAAACTGGGTTTCTTACTCTTCCTCCAACTTCAAAAAGTCTAACACATCTAAGAAAATATAATGAATTCAGAAGATCACAGCATTTCAACGCGACAAGAGAGCTTAGAGACATCTTGCCAAAACACTTCCTGCTTACTTTTATTAGGGGGAATTTCAGTGCCAGAGAGGATAAGCTGCAGAGTCAAGCCCTCGCTTTGCTCTGCTAGCTGAGCACATGCTGTGATCATCAGCTTCTTAAGACCACAAGCGTGCTTCCAGTGTCTGTTTCTTCTGGCCCTGGTGCAAACCAGGAGCTCAATAAATGCTTTTTTGAATAGCGAGTCTCTGTAAACTCTTACAACATTTGATGGCTTAGGTTTGTTTGAAGAGCTGGTTAATTCTAAATAACGAAAAAGGGAGATATGGTAAAAAATGAAATGACTCTTCTTGAATGTTCCCCAATCTATTTTGTTAACGCTTGGTCTTTTGCACATGATACATACGTTCCCCAATCTTTTTTTTTTTTTTTTTTTTTTTTTGAGTTGGAGTCTCACTCTGTCACCTGGGCTGGAGGGCAGTGGCATGCTCCTGGCCACCGCAGCCTCCACCTGCTGGGCTCAGGTCATCCTTCCGCCGCCTCTGCCTTCCAAGTAGCTGGAACTACAGGCACACACCACCATGCCCGGGCTAATTTTTGATTTGTAGAGATGAGGTCTCGCCAAGTTGCCCCAGGCTGGTCTCGAACCCACGGGTTCAGGCAATCCTCTCACCTCAGCCTCCCAAAGTGCTGGGATTATAGGTGTGAGCCACCATGCTCGGCCTTATTTTTTTTTAATTAGAAAATATAGTTTATTTAGAAAGTAAATTAGAGAGAGAGAGGGAGAAAAAGAGGAGATTCACCTCTGTAAGGTAGGGGAGGGGACTAAAGCCAGGAAGTATGACCTGGCCATAATGCAGAGAGCACATGGCCACACCATAGCTTAGCAAGGCAATACCCCCCAATGTCTTTTGTTAACATTTTGTCTTTTGCACACGGCACATACACATACCCATACACACACTCAGATTGATCTCATTAGGAATATAAGGGGATGAAGGGGGTTTTATATCCATCAAAATGGGTCCTGGAAAATTCACTGCACAGGGCTGGCATTTGGGGTTCAGAAACTTCTTGGGTGATGGGAGTGATGACAGTGTCTGCCTAATTTACAGCTAGGTCTCCACACTCGCTTAGATTCAAGGATTAAAAATGAAAATGGTTTTGTGTTCTGGAACATTTTCCGATTCAAGGATAAGGAAGGTTAGCATGGAACTAGTTCTTTGACCCTCTAATAATTTAAGTGAAAGCTTTCAGTGTCATTCTCATTTTCTTGAATATCAAAGGGTAAAGAGTTTTGGGAACAAATCAGAACTTGAAACAAGTATCTAAGAAATAATATATTCTATTCAGCAGACTGTTTTATGGAAGAGAACAATTAGTGAAATCCAGGGATATTTCTTCCATTTTAGCCACCTCTGCAGAAGAACAATAGTAAGAGCTATCAAAGTTACATCTGCCACTCAGTTCTGTTGTGCCTTTCAGTTTTATTTCCCTTGAGAGAAATCCTTTAAAGTCGGAATAAATAATTCTCCAAGACAGCGCATAACCAAAGGAGAAGGCTAGCTCTAATCTTCACCTAGGTTTTATTTTAGGCATTATAAAGACATATCTTTTGTCTTGGACTCATTCTGAATTATGGAATGTATTGGAGGATTGAATTCCTTTTACTAGGAAAGTTTCCTAGTCTAAATATCCTATAAAAGAACTTTTGAGAATTGTGATGATTTATGAGACATTATTAAGGGATAGGGCTTAGAAAAGAGAGAAAATCCAGCAACTTCCACAGTGCTCTTCCTCGGAGAAATGGAAGCAGTATTTAAGGTCAGGGGCACACAAAAGGATGAATTCTGGCCATTCACAAAATTACTCATTGTGCCAAGTGGGGCTGTTTGCATTCAGTGTGACATAGTAACTTCCGAAAATTCTGGAAACTACATGTCTTAAAGAAGAGACAGTCATGAAAATCTGGTGTCCTTATTTATGTGATATGAAAGAAAGAAAATTTAATAAAGATTTGATGAAGAGCCTATAAGTAGATGAAATTTATACCACGTGCTGAATACAAAGAAAAAAAAACATTTCAAATGTCAAGATGTATCTGCTACAGGGAATTTTAAAGCTGTCTCTCCAATGGCTCAGGACAGCTGACATTTGTAAGGAAAATTCTTGATACTCCTGAGGAGAGTGATAAGGTCATTTTAATATCTTCATAGCTCTCGATAAGCCAGAATTTTGTTTTAAAAATTAGTTGTAAGCTAGGCGCGGTGGCTCACACCTATAATCCCAGCACTTTGGGAGGCTGAGGTGAGAGGATTGCCTGAGTCTACTAGTTTGAAACCAGCCTGGGCAACTTGGTGAGACCTCATCTCTACAATAAATAAAAAAAGAGCCAAGCGTGGTGGTGCAAACCTGTAGTCCCAGCTACTTGGAAGGCTGAGGCGGAAGGAATGCCTGAGCCCAGCAGATTGAGGCTGCGGTGGCCATGAGCATGTCACTGCACTCCAGTCTGGGCGACAGAGTGAGACTCCGACTCAAAAATAAAAAAAATTAGTTGTAAAGGACTCAGGGGACTTTGACTACCTTAACTTCACAGAAGTTGAAAATCAAAATTTTTTTTTTGAGCTGAGGTCTCACTTGTAACCCAGGCTGAAGTGCAGTGGCACAATCACGCCGCCACATCCTCGACCTCCTGGGCTCAGATGAGCCTTCCACTTCAGTCTACCCAGTAGCTGGTACTACAGGCCCATGCCCCAACACCCAGTTAAGTTTTTGATTTTTTGCAGAGATGAGGTCTTGCTATGTTGCCCAGGCTGGTCTTGAATTTCTGGGCTCAACTCATCCTCCTGCCTTGGCCTCCCAAAGTGCTGGGATTATAGGCGTGAGCCACTGAGCCTGGCTTCATTCATTATTTTTTGATGTATTTAAAAATAATTTGCAAATACTAATCAGTATCCTTTGCCCCAAGGCACTTCAACATAATAAACACTCGAATTCAGTATTTGTTTATTTTTCTTGAGGTAAAATTTATATGCAGTGACATTCTCACAGGGCCACTGTGAGGCCGTGAGCCAGGGAGGCCAGGTGGGAAGGGCCCAGACTCCAGCACCACTCAGACAGCAGCACTCATATCAACCTGCTCTCTTCACTTAATCTTCTGAAGAATAACCTTTTAAAAAACGATTTCACAGCTGAAATAAAGTTTGAATTTCACTAAGTCTTAAGTTTTACAATTGGGTTTCGGCAAAAAAGTTGTCTTTCAGAGAGATTTTAGCCAGTCCTGATATTACTGAAACTCATCAAACCAGTTTGTGTCTGCGAGCTGTCTCAGAAGGGCTAGCCTCCTACATTAGGTGGAACATACAACTTCTATGCGTGGAAAGCCACTACTGCTCTTCTTCCTCCTCCTCCCTCCTCTTCTTCTTGTCTCACTCTGTCGCCCAGGCTGGAGTGCACTGGCACGCTCACGGCCACCGCAGGCTCAACCTGCTGGGCTCAGGCGATCCTTCCGTCTCAGCCTTCCAAGGAGCTGGAACTACAGGTGTGCGCCATCATTTCCAGTTAATTTTTAAAAAATTTATTGTAGAGATGAGGTCTTGCTAAGTTGCCCAGGCTTGTCTTGAGCCCCTGGGCTCAGGCAATCCTCTAGCCTCCGCCTGCCAAAGTGCTGGGATTACAGGCGTGAGCCACCCTGCCTGGCCCATGGAGACTTTTGTTTTCTTTTTTTTTCACCCATTCACCTGAACTTTATTTTTTTATTTTTAATTTTATTTAAGATTTCAGGGGTACATGTGCAGGTTTGCTACATGGGTGTATTGCATGATGGTGAGGTTTGGGCTTCTATTGAGACTGTCACCCAAGAGGTGAGTGTGGCACCCAGAGGGTGGTTTTTCAACCCTTGCCCCCCCCTTTAGGAGTCTCCAGTGTCTGTTGTTCCCATCTTTATGCCAGTGGACCCAGTGTTCAGTTTCCACTTAGAAGCGAGAACCTGTGGTATTTGATTTTCTGTTTTTGTGTTAATTTGCATAGGATAATGGCCTCATGGAGATTTTCCCGGGGATTCCCTATCCCATGGCTTTCTCCATATTTGAAATTTATTATTCCTTTGTCACTTCCTAAGACATGAACTAAATTGTTGGCAATTTTAAGTATATTGAAAAATTATGTTGTATTAGTGGTGCTACCTTGTTCACAATAACATATAAGTTTTCTATTGCTGCTGTAACAAATATCTGCCAACTTAGCGGATTACAACGTACAAGATTATTATCTTGCAGTTCTGTAGGTCAGAAATCGGATGTGGGACTCACTCAGCTCCAGTCACAGTGTTGGCAGAGTTGCATTTCTTCCTGGAGGCTCTGTGGGAGAACCCCCTTCTTCTCCTTTCCCAGCTTCTGGGTGCCCTGGCCTCCTCCTCTGGTCTTCAAAGTCAGCAGCAGCTCTCCACCTCTGCCTTAAACTGCAAAGTATCAAAGGGCAACTTGTGTTCTATGAAGTCTCTTTAGGATTTCACCTCGCACTGAGCACTGCGTAAACCCTTAGGACCCAATCCCGCTGGGATCTGAGGGTGACAGCATAAAACCACACTCTCTTTAGACAAAATTCAAGCACTTAGAACAGTTTATAGATTTCTGACTGGGCACGGTGGCTCACGCCTGTGATCCTGGCACTTAGGGAGGCTGAGGTGAGGGGATTGCTTGAGCTCAGGAGTTCGAGACCAGCCTGGGCAACTTGGCAAGATCTCATCTTTACACAGAATCAGAAAAATTAACTGGCAGTGGCAGTGCACACCTGTAGTCTCAGCAATGCGGGAGGCTGAGGTGGGAGGAGCACCTGAGCCCAGGAGGTTGAGGCTGTGGCGCACTGGGATTGTGTCACTGCATTCCAGCTTGGACAACAGAGCAAGATTCTGACTCACAAAACAAACAAACCCAAACAACTCCCAGATTATAGATTTCTAACCATGTCAGATAATTTTTCGAGTCATTAAAAGCCATCTTATTTTATGACAGGTAAAAAAAAAAATCCTCTTTTATATCCCTCCTCACAGTGTCAGGGTCAAGGGTGAGTGCCCTGACATCTGTGGGAGCCCATGGAGTAGGCTGCGCAGGGAACCCAGACAAGGCCGGGAGCCCTGGGAAGAGCCTTCTTTCTGTGATCCCACCGGCTCCAAGCCTCAGGACCCTGGAGGAAGTAGGGTGAGGTGTCTGACATCTTGTTAGGACAAATTTTCTGGGATAGGCCTCGCTCAAAGTAGGAGTTTCCCTGCAATTGCCTCGATTATGCTTCCCAGACCGTTTGGGAAGAAATTCTAGACGCCTTGAAGTCAGTCATATTCTCATTCCACAAGCTCCGCCGAACCCACCATATTAAGGAACAGCTGGAGGCACTTATGTCTACAAGAAAGTATTGGAGGTGCAGAGGAGAACTGGAAAGGAATTTTTAGGGCACTAGTTACAAACTTCATCAAGTCCTAACTTTTGTTGGGGCTGTTTTTAAACGAAAAGTTGTGATGGATTTGTAGTATAGTCATGCATTACTTAATGCCATACATTCTGAAAAATGGGGGTTTAGGAGATTTTGTCATTGTGTAAACATCTCAGAGTGTGCTTACACACCCCAGATGGTCTAGCCTACTACACACCCAGGTCGTATGGTGTAGCTTGTTGCTCCTAGCTACAAACCTGTACAGCGTGTGACTGTACAGAATATGGCAGGCAGTTGTAACACAGTGGTATTTATCCATCTAAACATAGAAAATAGTAAAAATATAGTGGTATCATCTTATGGGCCCACTGGACCTCATGGGACCACTGTTGTACTTCCAGTCTGTCATTGACAGAAGCATAGTACATGACCAAAGCTCCACAGATATCTTGGGTCCCATGAAACATTCCATGTCATTAAACATTCCTCCATTTGGCATGGGGCAAGACTTAGCTCTCTGTGTAGGAATATTTGCCATCCTGAAACTTCAGGTCTTCAGGGTAGACCAGATCAAAGAATTCAGGATCAGTTTTTGCACGATAATGATAGATATTGAAGAGCTTTTGATGATGAGATCCTGACATGGCTCAAGGTTCTTTTGGACTCACGTGACAACATTGCAGTTCAAGTGACCTCAGGCAGAAAGGAAATGTGGTGACTGATGTCGCTGGAACAGTTCACCTGACGGCAATGCTGGGGGAGCTGGTTCATGAGACACTGAAGGGTTCTCGGTGCCTCCGACGCTCTCTTTCTCTTGAGCTTTGATCTCTGCTGCTCTCTGATTGGCTTTGCTCTGCACACAAGCCCTTTTAAAACGGTGCAGAAGATGCCTGCTGGGAGCCCAGAGTCCCATCTCCAGACTTAGCCGTCCCTGAGGAGTGGGAACGCCTTACTGCCAGGTCTACCGAAGGACTCTGGCCTTCCCTGTGCCCTGAGCCCAAGTACTCGGGGAAAACATCTCTCTTGCCACAGGAGTTCGATGAGTTAACAGTCCTGGCTCCAGTTTCCTTGAGCCTGTTACTCACCTGTGGCCAGGAAGGGCCCCGAGAAGAAGGTTCTGATTCAGAGGGACCAGAACTAGGAGAGGAGAGTGAGATTTTTGCTTCAGACGCAAAATGTTAGGGGACACGAAACAATTCAGAAATCCACATAAATACATTTTAGTGCGATAGTACACAAAGTTGCGTTGGCCAGCTATGCCTCACGGATGGGCTGCCTGTTTGGTAAAGAAAGTTTTTATGAGAACCAGAGCTGAGTGGTGGAGGGTGAGGGGAGGCAGGGGTGGATCCTATCCTTATTTAACATTTTGATATTTTCCTCCAAAGTCTTTGGGGCAAGTGGAAATGAGAAGATATCAGAGTGGTGGTGCCGATCTGACTCATTAGGGTTTTGAAAGGCTATTCAGGCCAGATGTGGTGGCTCATGCCTGTAAATCCCAACACTTTGGAGGCTGAGGCGGGAGAATTACTAGAGCCCAGGAATCCGAGACCAGCCTGGGCAACATAATAAGACCTCTTCTCCACAAAAAATAAAAAAATGACCCGGGCGTGGTGGTGTGTGCCTGTAGTTCCAGCTACTCAGGAGGCTGACGAGAGGACCACCTGAGCGCAGAAGGTCGAGGCTGCAGTGAGCCGCCAATGTGCCACTGCACTCCAGCCTGGGCGACAGAGTGAGACCCTGACTCAAAAACAGACAGGCTCATCAGATGCTCATCCTCTACCAGAGTTCAGTGGAAAGATGGACACTGAAGTTAGGCAGGTAAAAGATTTTTTTTTTTTTTTTTTGAGTTGGAGTCCCACCCTGTCACCCAGGCTGGAGTGCAGTGGTCCACTCCCGGCCACCACAGCCTTGCCCTGCTGGGCTCAGGCGCTCCTTCTGCCTCAGTCTCCCAAGTAGCTGGAACTACAGGCATGTGCCACTACGCCCAGCTAATTTTTTGATTTATTGTAGAGATGAGGTCTCGCCAAGTAGCCCAGGCTGTTCTCGAACTCGTGGGCTCGGTCAGTCCTCTCACCTCGGCCTCCCAAAGTGCTGAGATTATCGGCATGAGCCACTGCACCCGGCCAAGTTTTGAAAACACTCCTCCCTTATCCCCCTGAGAAAGCTTTCGGAGAAAGTGTCTTAGTAATGGTCCATCGTCCCACCTCCTCCACACCTGCCCGCCTCCCCAGCCGTTGGCTCTCACTTGGGATAGTGCCACAGGTGTGCAGGTCTTCCGGTTAGACCAGGTGAGACCCTGGCTGGCACTGGCTCGGGACAGGCAGGAAAGAAAAACCCCTGAGGTTCCTTCCTCACAGATTTCAATACATGAGCAATCCGCACTCATCAAATCAATCGCTCCTAATTCACAGGAAGAAAAGCAAGCAAATGGTGAGAGGTGCCACCTGAGGAACTCTCTCAGAGGTCCTCAGACTTTTAAAACGGGGGACCAGTTCACCGTCCCTCAGACCGTTGGAGCGGCGGACTATGGTTAAAAAAAAAAAACTATAGCCGGGCTCGGTGGCTCAGCCTGTCATCCCGCGCCTTTGGGAGGCAGAGGTGAGTGGATGGCCTGAGCCCGCGGGTTCGAGACCCGCCTGGGCAGCGAGACCTCATCTCTACCATCAATCAAAAAATCAGCCGGGCGTGGTAGCGCATGCCTGTAATTCTGGCTACTTGGAAGGCCGAGGCGGAAGGATCGCTGGGGCCCAGCAGGTCGAGGCTGCGGTGGCCGGGAGC
>NW_007255552.1:177293-241122 GCF_000164805.1 Carlito syrichta
AAAAAAAAAAAAAAAAAAAAAACAAAGGAAAAAAAACAAAACTATGAACAAATTCCTTTTTTTTAAGCTATAGCCCGCCCCTCCAACGGTCTGAGGGACAGTGAACTGGCCCCCTGTTTTAAAAGTTTGAGGACCCCTGCAAGGAACCAGAATAAGCATTTCCCCTGATAACGACCCAAAAGCACAGCGTCTTCATTTACTTCCAAATATTTAAAAACCACAGTTTCATCAAGGAAAACGGATCTGTGGTTTGACGTTGGGCCGAGAGCTGCCATTTCCATGCTTGCTTAAGGCAAGGCAATCTGCCTGAGATTTCAGTCTCCCAACTTCAAGGTCACAGGCAGCTGGTGTCTGTGGAGTACCTGCTATACAAAGTTGCTTGGTGTTGGACGCTGGTTATACATGGCCCAGATCCTGTCCTACCGTGGCTTAAAATCTAGCTGGGGCCAGGCGCGGTGACTCAAGCCTGTAATCCCAGCACTTTGGGAGGCTGAGGTGAGAGGATTGCGAGTCCGGGAGTTCAAGACCAGCCTGGGCAACTTGGCGAGACCTCATCTCTCCAATAAATCAAGAAAAATTAGCTGGGCATGGTGGAATGTACCTATCATTCTAGCTACTTGGAAGACTGAGACAGAAGGATGGCCGGAGCCCAGCAGTTCAAGGCTGCGGTGGCCGTGAGCGTGCCACTACACTCCAGCCTGGGCGACAGAGTGAGACTCCGACTCAAAAAAAAAAAAAATTCTATTTGGAAGGGGGTATTGGTGAAACAAAGCAGGTCATGTTAAGAACCAAACAACTGTTCTAGGAACCAGAGAAAGGAGACATTGGATGAGTTCTTTCATCCGAAATATAAATGTAGCTAAGGCAGCTTTTCTTCATGAAAGAGGCTGCCCTTGAGCCAGGCCCAGAAGAAGGGTTACTGCAAGCAAAGGGATCTGTGTGAGTAAAGTGACACAACTTGGAATCTATGCTGAATATCTGGGAAGTGGAAGAATCTTTGATTGGTTGTGAATTCAGTGGAAGAAAGTGACCAAAGCAAACACCAAACACACGGAACATTTTCTACAGACCAACTGTGACGGTGGTTGGTGGGCATCATCTAATTTAATCCCCTCAAAGCCCTGAAGGGTGGGGATTAGCTTCATTCATTCATCAGTGAGATGGCTGAAATTTAGAGAGTGAAACAGTGTTTCCTGGCTACCTGCTAACATTTAGGAGATGGGAATACAATCCAGGTCTATTTAAATTCCAATTTCATGACCCGAACATCTGTAAAAGTGTGGAGTCAAGGGTGGAAAGACTGGGTAGAGACAGACTAAGGGACTTGCTCTTAGTTGCTCTGTAGGAGGGAGAAAGCAAAATGAGATCGATTGCTGGGAGGCAGGCTTTGTGCAGGAGTGTGTTTAAAAAACTGTGCTCACATGTAGATCTGGTACTTGTTTTGAATCACGTATTTATACATTCATATCTTAAGAACTGGGGAGGACCCGGAATAGGCAAACACTAGCCTTGATCTGGTATTTTTTCATCTCATGCTGGTAAGACAGACGAGCTGGTGATCCAGTATTTAACAGTACAACATCAAACCTCCCAAGGAATGTACAGGATGGTAGGAAAATTCAGGAAGGATCTTTGTGAGCTTACACAGAGATGGAAGAGCCTCATGGAAATAACTTCTCATTTTTAATGCCGCAATTTCTATTTTTACACTTAATAGGAATAGATTAACTAGTGTTATCATGTGCCACCACTAGATGTCACTGTAAGACTAAAGTTAACTTACAGTTCTTCAGGGTCCCCTCCGCCGTCCCCTTCCCCCTCCCCTCCAACCCTGGACTATTCTTTTTCAGTGAAACAGTAGAAGTAAGAAGAGAAAAAAACGAGTTCTTTCATCCTAAATATATCTTTTATTCTGCTGCGTTACCTTTTGCAGAACGTTAGCTCACTTCCCAGAGAAAGACACTTCCAATAAATCTCTTTGGTGTTAATATCGTTAATTAGATTTAGTTTGACAAGTTATTTGTTTACTCAAAAGTAGGTGTAACTTTGCATCTAGACTTTGGGTCATCTGTTTGTGATGGTATTTTAAACTGTGGTTTTGGGAAAAAGAAAGCAGACGTGAAACAGTGTCCTGTGACTGTGACTCTCCACATTTATGAAAACAGAAGCTCTTCACTGTGCTAGGGTGTTAATGAGATATTCTTTTGACGCTCGGGTGTCACTGAGTTTGGTAGAAGGAAGCTCAGTTACCCTTCTGAGTGCCATGCTGTTCAAAAATATTTTTTCTTGTTAAAATTCACAATTTTATTTGCCTGAGTTATGTGATGAAGATAAATTATTTTTCCTCCCTTGTTATATAGTCCTTGCATTATGATGTACTTTTTACTTTGGATAACCTATTCTACGTTTTGGAATATATATATATATATTTTTAGTCAGGTCTCACTCTGTTGCCCAGACTGGAATGTAGTGGCACACGATCACGGCTCACCGTAGCCTTGACCTCCTGTGCTCAGGTGATCCTTCTTCCGCTTCAGCCTCCCGACTAGCTGGGACTACAGGTGTGTGCCACTATGCCTGGTTAATTTATTTTTATTTTTGTAGACATGAGGTCTTGCCATGTTGCTCACTCTAGTCTCAAAATTCCTGGGCTCAAGCAATCCTCCTGCCTCGACCTCCCCCTATGCCCGACTTAGACTTTTCTTACTAGCTTTTTTTGAGTATCCTCTGTGAGCTCTTTAACTTTGCCAACAATCAAAGAGGCAAAAATAATAATAGCTTATTTCCAACTTACCTTTCTTACAGTTTTCGTGACCACATGAAACCAAAGTAACTGGTTGAGAAACCAATTTAGGTGACAAATTGCCAGTTTTCTACCACTTCCTATCAAATACCTATTTGGATGGTTGTTTATTCCCAGAGAAAAGGCTTGGATTCACACGGACATCGCCTTTGTCTTACCCTGTTCCCCACAGTTTTCTCACTGTTACTAACCAATTTCATCCTATTATTTCTTTTAGGGGAGGGAACTGATCAGTCAGATGGAAACTGGCTTCTTCCTGCCTATGTTAGGAGATACGTTTTGAATGTTTCATCAATAATTAAATAACTAATATACATAGTAGATTGGACATAGGGGAATTGATACTCGAATGCCAGTGATCAAATACTCTATGGTTCCCATGGACTGTGGCCAGGAAACACAAATTAAATATGACCCAGAGTATACAAAAGAGAAAAAATTGAGAAATTACAAAGTTAAGCCAAGGGTTAGGCCTCCTTTCAACACCTCAGAGCACAACAGATGGATGAACGGTTTCTCTTTGAACGCCTCCCTCGACTGGGCGCCTCTGCTGATCTGCGGTGGAATCCGGGTCACGGCTGTGCAGAGCGTGGTTCAAGGACCAGCTGCCCCGACAGCACTGGGGCCTTTTTAGAAATATAGAATCGCAGGCCCATCTCAGCCCCACTGAATCAGAGCTGCATTTCAGCAAGATCTCCGGGTGATTTTTTTTGCACACGCAAGTTTGAGAAACAGCAATTCAGGTCACGGCTAGAATTAGGACTGCTTCAGCTTCCTGAGGGTGTGAATGGTCGTTTCTCTCCTCCTTTTCCTCCTCCCTCTTATAAAACAACTGGGGCTCGTTCTTAAAGACATTTGAATTTTTCTGAGACTTTTATATTTTTCCAAATCCAAATTGAAATTCAGGGAAAGGGAAAATACAAGAACAGTTCCAGTGGTGTGAGTGTTGCTTGACCTTTCTTCTGTGTTAGACATTGTCCCTAAGGAAACAGTTACACTGGGAAACTCCTCTAAATTTGTATCCTTTAATTTTCTATTGTCTCGCCTGTCCCTTTCAGCTGTGAAATGACTTCTTTCTTTTCTTCAGCCTCTTTCTCCACGCCTCACCCCGCCAGCTGGCAACAGTTTATGAAGCGTGTTGCAGTGTTAATACCTTGTTAAGGCTGTTTCAGCTGGTGGGTCTTTGAGAGGTCAATGTCAGGACTATTTTACTTTGAACCCTTGACGGGCAGGGTAAAGCTGGGGACACGTCGGACTTCTACCTTCTCACACTGCAGGAAGCCTTACAACTGTGGGCACATCTTCCCAGGATGCAGTGCTACTAGCTGGGGAAGCAATTAGAAATTTTCTGCTTCCAGTCAAATAATGAGGGGGATTTTAAGACTTAAAATTACTAGTGAAGTCGACATGGCATCATTAGGATTCTTTTATATTTTTCAATTCGGTGCAGTCAAGTCTAGGTGTTAAAGACTGGATGCATTTGATAACTTTTTCCCCCTAACAGGTGACACATTTTTGAATTTATAACAAAGGAAAGAAAATGAAACATTTTTTCCTCCAATTTTATCATACCAGCATATTGTTCAGAATTGTCTGACTTCATTAGGATGTTTTAACTTGGCAGTTGATTTTTCAGATGTTAAAAATAACATTTTAAGCATTACATTTTTTTTTCTTTTCAACGTAACATAATTTATTGAAAGTCAAGTTTTTGTCTTTTTGTTCCAGAAACATACGTCGTTGAGGTCTCTGTGAGGAAAGGAGACAGAATAAAAACATTGATGGCTCAAATCTAAAGTAATCCTGCTTCATTCCAATTGCAGCATAGCTAATCTTTTTTTTTTTTTTGTCCACAAAAAATTACGTAGCGTAAAACATACTGTTTTTTTTTTTTCACACTCTTTTTTGGTTAATTTAGACATGGAATTTGAGCGGCCAATTTTTACTCTTGCTTGTAAGGTTAACTATAGGCCAGAACTGTTTGTTTCTTTAATATTGACTTAACTCTGACTGCTGTTGACATTTTTTAAGGCCTATTTCTTTTAATACTACATAATTTAAGGGGAAAAATCAAGACTAATTAGTTGTTAATGAGAAACGTGTATAATGAGAAACAAATGTAACATTAATGTCATGTACAATGTATGTCTGTGTGGTTTAAAAGGTAGGAACACAGCCATTATTCAAAATTAGGGAATAAAATCATCGTAATAATTACTAGCAGATGTGTTGCAACTTGTGTTACAAGGCAACATTTCTTTGTCAGAACAATGTAGTGCAATATTTGAGAGTATGTGTTTGATAAGATTTTTGAAGGCTTTATATATTTTTTCACACACAAAAATCCAGCTGCCTGGCATTTTTAGGAGATTGGAAGAGATGTAGGCTAATATTTTCTCTTCCTCAGAAGGTTATAATTCTCTCCTCAGCACAGAGGCGTTCGCTGACACACTCAGATGTCATCTTGGGTTGTGGCAGCTGTCACTGGGGCAAGATGCTGTTCGCTCATGGTCTAAGGAGCTCCTTGTATGTCGCCCAGCTCTGAGTTTACAGATGATTTACCACTGGAGACTGTGACGTTCCTTGCAATGGCTAGAATCTAATGATCGCAGGACCTCATGGATTCCACCTCAGCTTCAGCCTGTATCCTGTACTACTGAGCGACATCTTGGGGTCAAGCAATAGAGTTTTTCCACGTAAGGACAGAGACAACCTTGAGACACTGCCCTTGTAGAATTATGGATTAGCAGGACTTGATGTCTGAGCTGAGGGTGGGGAGGATTTGAGGGTGAAGGTAAGGAAAGGAAGACAGGTGGTAACACTTAATCTAAAAATATCACTGGGTATGAGGCTTTAGCCCTTCAGCTATTGAATGGGGTAAACCTCAGAAGATGATAGGAATAACAATTGCCATGGCCCTGAGCTTATCCATCCATCCATCTTTCCATCTACCCATCCATCTATCCATCATTCCACAGATATTTATCAGATAGCCTCTGTGTGTCGGAGCAGAAGTTAGGGCAATGAATAAAACACAGGAAGTTTCTGTTTTCAGCAAACTTATGTTCTAGTGGATAATAATTATTTAACATTATTGAGGCTGTATGCTAAGCACTCTTCTTATTACATACAGTGTCTCATTGACTTTTTAAAACCACGTTTGCTGATTCTAATTTATTTACTTATTTTTTAAATTTTATTTTAGAGTTGTGGGGTACGTGTGAGGATTTGCTACATAAGTAAATGGCGGGCAGGTGCTGTTTGGGCTTCTAGCAGGCACTCTCTCCCCCAGTCGTGGCCCTGGTTCCCAGTGTGTGGCTGTGTCCCTTAACTCTTCTTCCTCCTCCCCTCCTCTATCAGTGTTCAGCATCTGTCGCTACCACCTTTGTGCTCATGTGACCAGTGATCAGGGCCCACTTAAAAGTGTTCTAATTTAAAAGGTGATAAAGAAATCTGACTCCAACTCAGAAAAAAAAAGAAAAAAAAGAAATCTGTATGTAAATATGACATCACTGATGGACCAAATGAAAATAATGCATCCCTCATATAGTGGACCTTGAACATCCAACATAATACCATAAGAAAATGACTGACAGTGGTGGGAAACTATGGGGGGGAGGGGAAGGGAGATGGGATTAACGGTAGTAAATATCTGTCTGGGGATGGGGAGACACCTCTTATCAACAAGGGTGCCTGAACGAAGCATATTTGTATATCTAATCCTTAACTGTACCCCACAATATCATAATAAAAATATTGATTATAATAAATAAATAAATAAATAAATATTTGTAAAAAAAAGAAAATAATGCATCCTTAAAGAAATACATACTTATACAAAATTTTAAAATTATTTTTGACCAAATAAGCATTCAAGCTACTGAAGGAATTATTTGAATATCAGTATAAGTGTAGAAAAACCTTCCATTACATATATAATATATATAATACATACACACACGTGTATATATATATATATATATATAAAGTAGGATGGAGAAAAATCTCCACTGTAATATTAAAATCAACTCTGACAAAACAAATTTCGGGAAAGGCAATTCCTGGAGTACATATGGAAATAGTGTTGGGCATCTATGTGAAAGCTAGTTACTAACTGGCTTCATATAAAGGGTACTTTTTATAAAAGTGTGATGCATGGGCCATTGGCATCAGAAGCGTCTGGGATGCTTGCTAAGCTTGCCAGTCTGTGGGTATCTCCCTAGACACGGCATCCCAGAGTGACGGGGTCAGGGCTCAGGGATCTCCATGTCGCACCAGATCCCAGCGTGATTCTTCATCACACGGAAGTTGGAGAACCACTGATGTAGAATGCGATTTCAGTTTCATATCTCAGATGGTCTCTCTCTGTTTGAAATTCTTGAAGAGTTATGTTGTCAGCTGGTGAACATCTGCCTAGAATTCTAATACAAGCAATAATTGTGCATAATAACATACAATATCCATTAATGTTGGTGTCTGTTCTCTGGTGTTATAAAACCTAGACTATTACTTCTCTTTCTACGTATGTTTTAAACCCGTAGCATAAATCTCAATTTTTGTCTAACTGTATTTCTGATGGCTGTTCTACCATAGCAAATGCTTTAGTTTCTTTGTTTCTTACTATTTTATTATGTCCCTGATCTTCTCTTCGAACTAATTTTTTAAAAGTTATTTTGATAATAATTGTTTTTAGAAGGTAAGGACAATTAATTATGAATCAATCTATGATCAGGATCGTTAAATTACTAAATATATATATATTTTCAGTGTAGAAGAGGCTGAGCTGTGATAAATCTCAGTGGCTCAACACATCCCCACAGTTTATTCTCCTTTATGCTACGAGTCTAACGTGGGCTGTGGGGATTTTCTCCTCACAGCCATGAAAAAACATAGGCTGCAACAGCCTCTGCTTCTTATAGTTGTAGTGTTGGAAACACCTCTTTGACAATGGCAGAGAGTTTAAAATATCCCACGCTGGCTTTTTTCTTTTTGTCTCTTTTTCTTTTTTCATTTTTTTGGAGCCAGGTTCTTACTCTGTCACCCAGGCTAGATGGCAGTGGCATGATCATGGCTCACTGCAACCTCGACCTCCTGGGCTCAGGCGATCCTCCTGCCTCAGTCTCCTGAGTAGTTGAGATTATAGGTGTGCATCATCATGCCTGACTAATAGTCTGATTTTTTTTTTTTTGTAGAGATGAGGTCTCACTCTGTTGCCCAGCCTGGCCTCAAACTCCTGGGGTCAAGCAATCTTCTCTCTTCGGCCTTCAAAGTGCTGGGATTATAGGTGTGAGCTGCTATGCCCAGCTCACATAGGTTTTTGAATGCTTTGAGAAGGAAGGAGCACACATCATTTTTTTTCTTCATGGACCGTGGACCCTAACATGTCATGTGGCTTTGCCTAATAAAAGGGAGGCAGGAAAATGTGAGGGAGTTGGGGGAGCACACGTATATTTGGTGGGCAATAACACTCGCCATATTTCTGGTGGCTTTACATTTTTACTTCAGTTTCACACTGCCTGCAATGAACAAAGCAGATGTGAGTTACTCTATTTCATTTACCCAGGTGAGAGGCAGAAAGTGATAACTTTGCTAAAAGGTATTGTTGCTCGTATCAGGCAGTCAGTGAAAACAATTTTTTCTTAAGCCTCCAAAGTTAGGCACTACAAAAAAAAAGAGTAAGCTATAGAAGGAAAAAAAATCATGATACAAAAGAAAACCAGAACTTTTACCAGAATAAAACCCAAGCAATAGTTTTAATATGACAAATTTATTTTTATTTTATTATCTTTTATTTTAAAGATATGGGGTACAATGCAGGATTAGGTATACAAGTGGTCATCGTACAGGTAAAGTTTGGTTCCCACTTCACCTGGTTTGAGATCAGGTACCCTTATTGATGCTATGTGCCTCTCCCCGCAGTTTCCTGCTACTGCCAATCCTTTTTTTTTGAGTCAAAGTCTCACTCTGTTGCCCAGGCTGAAGCGAAGAGCCCTGCTGGGCTCAGGTGATCCTTCTGCCTCAGCTTTCCAAGTAGATGGAACCACAGTATGCGCCACCATGCCCAGGTAATTTTTTTTTTTTTTTATTTACTGTAGAGATGAGGTCTCGCCAAGTTACCCAGGCTGGTCTAGAACCCGTAGGCTCAGGCAATTCTCTCACCTTGGCCTCCCAAAGTGCTGGGATTATAGGCGTGAACCACTGTGCTTGGCTGCCAATCCCTTTTCTATAGTACTATGATAGATGTTCAGGGTCCACTTATGAGTGAGAAAATGCAGTACTCAGTTCCTTTTTTCTGTGTTAGATCATTGAGTATGATATATTCTAAATCCATTCAGGTTGTAGCAAAGTACGTAATTTTGTCCTTTATGGCTGTGAAATATTCCATCATGTATATGTACCACATTTTTTTAATCCAGTCCATTTTTGATGGGTATCACGATTGGTTCCATGTTTTTGCTATGTGGATAGTGCTGCAATAAATATGTGTGGGTAGGTACCTTTTTTTGTAGAATGATTTGAGTTCCTCTGGGTATATTCCCAGTAGGGGGATTGCAGGGTCGTATGGAAGGTCGATTTTTAGATCTTTTAGGAATCACCGCACTGTTTTCCACAGAGGTTGTACTAGTTTACACTTCCACCAACAGTGTAGAAGTGTTCCTTTTCCCTGCATCCTCTCCAGCATCTGTTGTTTTTTGTGTTATTGATGATGACCTTCCTGACTGGAGTTAGGTGGTATCTCAGTGTGGTTTTAATTTGCATTTCTTGGATGACTAATGAGGCTGAGCATTTTTTTCATGGATCTGTTGGCTCCTCGGATATCTTCTTTTGAGAAGTGTGTATTTATATCTTTTTCTCACTTTTTAACAGGTCTGTTTTTTTTTTCCTTTTGGCACATTTGAGTTCCTCATATATCCTGGATATTAGATCTTTGTCAGATATAACAAACGTTTTTTAAATGAATGCTTGACAATTCTAACAAAAAGTCATATTGGATAGGTACTACAAAAAATGGCAAAGACTTTTTTTAGGTTCAAATTCTTTTATAAATAATTAATTTGAAAATATGCCAGGTGCTATCGAGGGAGCAGAAGTTATAGCAGTGAAGAAAACAGGGCTTTCCTGCTCCCCTGGGACTCAAGTTGAAGAGTATGATCACGGCTAACAAGCATTCAGGCTTACTGGGAGGACTCTCGTTACTTTCACACATTATCTCATTCAGTCCTGGTGACAACCTCGTGAGGTATTGGAATTGAAGAGGGGGCACTAAGATGAGCTTTGAGGGGATAGATATCCACCTCTGATGTTTTTTATTCCAATGGGTTATCAGTAGGCTTGCATATATTAGGTTGGACCACGTGAAATGATCATTTTTTCGGGTTAAAAATAATTGCATGTTGGAATTTTCATGCAGTTCAACTTCAGTAGACGAAAATTTCCAGAAAGTATTATCAGAACTAAAACATGCACACATCATCATCCTCACCCATCATTATCAAGTGAACAGCATGTATTGAGCGCTTCAATGCGTCAGGCACTGGATTACACATTTTGCATCTATTTATTTTCTCATTCAAGCTCAGATTTTCTTCTTATGGCCCTGCAAGCTAATTACCACAAATGTATTATCTTATAGTTCTGAAGCTTAAAAGTCCAAAGAGGTTTCACTGGGCTAAAATTAAGTTGTTATCAGGATTATGTTCTTCTGGAAGCTCTAGGGGAGAATCTGTTTTCTTGGCGTTTTCAGTTGTTAAAGGCTGCCAGCATTCCTGGACTCGTGTCGTGGCCTCTTGTGGTTCCTTTAAGACCAGCAATCACATCACTCTCTCCTCCGATTCCATCATCGTGTCTCCTCCTCCAGTTCTTTAAAGGAACCTTGTGGTTATATTGGATCCACCTGGATAATAAAAAATACTTTTTCTGGTGGGGCTCGGTGGCTTACACCTGTAATCCCAGCATATTGGGAGGCCGAGACGGGAGGATTGCTTGAGCCCAGGAGCTCAAGACCAGCCTGGGCGACACAGTGAGACCTCATTTCTACAAGACATTAAAAAAACTAGCCAGACATGGTGGTGAACACTGTAGTTCCAGCTACTTGGGAGGCTGAGGTGCGAGGATAGCTTGAGCTCAGGAGTTTGAGGCTGCAGAGTCATGATTGTGCCACTGTGCTCCAGCCTGAGCGAAAGAGGGAGACCCTCTCCCTTGAAACAAACAAGCCAAACAATTACAACAACAAACTCCAAATACTTTTTCTGTCTCAAGGTTCTTAACTTAATTACATCTACAATGCAACATCTATGATGTCCTCACATCTGGAGAGTCCCTTTGTCTTATAAAGTAGCATAGTCACATGTTCTTGAGATTGAGATGTGGACATCTTTGGAGGGGAGTGGTGGTGTCATTATTCTACCTACCACACATTCTGATACAATGCTGTGCCATAGGCACCATTGATATCCCTTTTTGCAGATGAGAGAGCACAGGCTTAAAGAGGTCCGATCAGCTGTTCCAGATCTCACTGTTAGGGTGGTGTTGGGGCTAGATATGAACAGAGGCAACTGACTTAAGAGAGTGTACTCTACCCATTAAAATAAGGCAACAAATGCAATAGCTTTACATGTTCCACAATATTACGTATCTGATCAAAAACTCAATCCAGCAAGCCACTGTAACTTATTCTGGCGGAACAAAAAGAAGAAGGTGGTTTTTGCTACATCAGATTTTTTTTTCTGCCATGCTTTACAGTGTGAAGATATTGGCTTTTAAAGACCCTTGAAGATTTTCTTTGATGATTATTTGACTCTTAAGTTATTCTTTAGAGCACCTTTACAAAAATCTTTATGCCCTTCTGCCCAGCTGAGAACACAAGTCAGGCTTGTAAATTTCAGCAACAATATAAATGGTCTCCTATTCAGATTGGGCATTTTATATCAGATATATATGCAAACATAATATGTATTTCCATAACCAGCACATTTTATGTATACATGTAATATATATATATATCATTCTCTTACACACACAGACACAAACACACTTCAATCTTTAGTAATAATTTTTAGTTAAATTAAAATAATATATGTTCCTTAGACATTCACCTGAAAGCCCTGTGCTGAAATGATCACCATCAAACTCCTTCCGAGAGCATAGTTGAAATAACCAATTTATTTTTATTTTTATTTTTTTTTTGAGTCAGAGTCTCACTGTTGCCCAGGCTGGAGAGCAGCAGCATACTCACGGCCACTGTGGCCTCAGCCTGCTGGGCTCAAGAGATCCTTCCACCTTAGTCTTCCAAGTAGCTGGAACTATAGGTGTGTGCCACCACGCTTGACTATTTTTTTGATTCATTGTAGAGATGAGGTCTCACCAAGCTGCCCAAGCTGGTCTTGAACCCCTGAACTCAGGCAATCCTCTCACCTCGGTGTCCCAAAGTGCTGGGATTACAGGTGTGAGCCACCGCACATGGCAAGTTTTTCTTTTAAACAAAATTTTACTATGCCTTTTTCTATCCCTGCATAATTTGTTTCCTGGCATGAATTTTTTTCTGTTTTCTTCTCCATTATTCTCTCATCATGTTATGGAATAGGAAATCTTCAAGATAGAGCAATGAAACGATAACAATAATAATTATAAAAATAATAAAGAATCGAATGTTTATTGAACACTTACTAAGTGCTAGATACCCTGACAATTGCAGTACTGAATGTTTAGTTCCTCACAATCATTCTTTGTTCTGGGTATTATTATTATTGCTATTTTATAGAGGAGAAAAGTAAGTCTTGCACACTTCAAACTATAGAAAGACTCTCAGATATTATGCAGCTAATAGTTAGTGGGCAGGGATTTAAACCCAGACCTGTCTGATTTCATAGACACTTAGTAAATGCTAAGTATTGGATAAGTAAACACATGTATGATAACAGAAAGAAAAGATCTTAGTTTGTGGGAAAGATTTTACTAGAAATTTCTTCTAATGTTCTCTTGAGAAGATTTTGGTTTGTATGATTGCAGAGAAAAGATCATGTTTGAATGCCTATATGTGGAAATGATAATGGATTTAAACTGTTCCTGTTGTTTAAATTTCTTTTAAAAAAATCTCATTGACAGTCAGGTGTGGTGGCTCATGTCTGTAATCCCAGCATTTTGGAAGAATGAGGCAGAAGGATCGCTTGAGCCCAGGAGTTTGAGACCAGCTATTAGACAACATAGCAAGACCTAATATCTAAAAAAAAAAAAAAAAAAAATCTCATAACCTTACTAGAATTTTCTAAAAATTACTATTGGATAGTTAAACTACTCTCTATTATATAAATATGCCATTTAGTGCAAGACTTCCTTAAGACAGGAGTATAAATATTCATTCAGTTTTAATAAACCAAAAGTATAAATAGTAACAATTACATATAATATAGAGTTAATATTTTACTTCTAAAAGTAAAAGAAATGACATATATGTATATATATCATTATCATATTTATTCAGTAAGAACATAACGATCTGGGGACTTATAGTATAAATATTTTTTCTCCTTTAAGACCTTACAATCTAAAGGAAATGATATTTATCTGGTTGTACAGCATTACTTGAATGAACTATATGCAAGTGAGAAAATATTACAGAAATATATGCATATTATGATACATGGATAAGTTAAAACAATATGGAAAGCTGTAACAGCATCATAAATGTCATTTTCTACAAATAAGTTATGAATTCAATTAAATTTCATGCATAGTTCCCCCCACCAAAAAAAAAAAAAGAAAGAAAGAAAAGCTGTAGCATACTGACGCAATGTAATGTTTGGAATCTGAGAATTGTCCATATTTCACATTTTGTTATATGGGATATCTGGTGGTCTCTGAACTTCGGAAGTGTCTCAACCTAGAGTATAGCTTTTGAATCAGAACGTTAGAGCAAGCAAAAGGTGCTGAGACAATTGAATGGGGGAGTTATCAGAATAAAAAAAGGAAAAATTCAAGAACCAAACATTTGGTTAGTAGGTGACTAGAACCTATCAGGTGTAGAATGAAATGAAGTACTCACTGCAACTTCCACCTCCTGAACTCAGGTGATCTTTCCATCTCAGCCTCCAGAGTACTGGGACTACAGGCATGTGCCACCATACCTGGTTAATTTTTTAAATTTTTTGTAGAGATGAGGTCTGGCTATGTTGCCCAGGCAGGTCTCCAACTCCTGGGTTTGAGTGATCCTCCCACCTTGACCTCCCAGAGTGCTGGGATTACAGGTATGAGCCACTGTGCCTGATCTGAACCTATCATTTTTTAATTATTGGAAGCTAATTTCCTGGGAGTGAGTGAAGACAGGTTTCATTTAAATGGGTTCAAATAAGTTGAAGATGGTGGAAGGGTGGAATGAAGACTGATATGTTTACTGTTTCCCTTTTTATTTTTTCTAGATTTACTGGGGTGATTGAATATGATCACTATGCATGTGTCTACACAGATTTCAATTTCCTTAACCCAGGAAACCTGCACACTTCAAAGCACAGGGGAAGCAACACATCCAGGGTTTGCTGCTTCGCTTTCTACATGCCGTATTGCAGTTGCCTCTGACCTGATCCTCCAGGATGTCTCTCCTTGTTCAGCTTTCTTAAGAGAACTAGAAACGATATTATCTCCAAAAGCTTAACACTGATCCAACAATTCTTTCTGTCAATTGAAACCCTCTACTTTTTCTTTGAGTGTTCAGGAGAAAATGAGAGCCTTTTGGGAGTAAAGGGAGTGGGAGTAATACTTCATTTTAATATTTAATGTAATTTCTCCTAAAGGTAATAGAAAATTAAGTGAAAGTAAGAGTTTTTAGAGAGTGCAAACACAGCTCCTAGATTTAGAATTCTTTTACTTTGTTTGTCTTGTGGTCACTTAACAATTTAACTTTTTTCGGAGCTGAACATTAATCACATGAGCACAAAAGAGGGTAGGCTGAGGCGGAAGGATCACCGGAGCCTAGCAGATTGAGGCTGTGGTGGCCGGGAGTGGCCACTGCACTCCAGTCTGGGCGACAGAGTGAGACTCCCAACTCAAAAAAAAAAAAAAAAAAGAGGATCCACAGTCAATGGACACTGCTAGGGAGGGAGGGTCATAATGTCACTATGGGTACCTGGTTCTAAACCAGGAGAAGCAAGGGTCAGTTGGAGGTCCAAACTTCACCTGCATGAAGCCTGCTTGTGTAACTAATCCTGACTTGTATCCCACATATCTATAATTTAAAAAAGTGGAGATGATTAAAAATGAGTGAACAAATACAGGATAAAACTTAGTATTCATTAAGAAAAAAGCATGTGGCTAGAATTTATACCTATGTGAACATGATGAATATATTTCATTTTCTTTATAGAAATATATTATTTCAGTCCATTTAATGCCTTTTAATCCAGTGATTTTGGGTATTTAACACCCTACGTTAAATATTACCTACATTCATATATGGTCAGATATTTTCTATATTGAAAATTATAGGTGTATTGCATCAAATGGAGAGGACTTTGAAGGTGACTGAAGTTTAAACATGTAAGAATAAACACACTATTTTTAATAAATAAATTCTGGGGCGCTTTGGGTCCTCCCTCATATTTGTTGCTTCCATCTTCCTTGAAATCAACTTCATTAATAGTACAGTGTGTGACATTCTACACTTCTCATGTCCATACCAATGTTTCAAGCATGTATACACATACTCAGGTTTTTATATACAAAAGGGTTTCAGTACATGTGGTTGTACACTTAACTTTTCTCATGGAGCCTTAGATTAATAGAGTTAAACATTTGTATTGACTGGTTTATATTACATGGAGTGGACGTAACCTAGTAACCTAGTATGCTTAATCATATCTAGTATGCTTAATCATCTTATAGATGATATTCAAAGTGATTTCAATTTTAACACACAGAAAACATCCTTATGCCTATATTCCTATATTCTGTCCAGCATATTACCCAAAGTAGAATTTCTCTTTTGAAAATATTTGAAAAGTTTCACTCTTAGTAGATATTGCTAGATTACTTTCTGAAAACTTTTTAGCACTTTCTATGCCCTCCATTGCGTGGAAAATACAGTTTCTTTACATTCTTGGCAATACTCATTAATATTTTCAACTCTGCCACTTTGTTTTGTTTTGGTTTTTTTGAGTTGGAGTCTTACTCTGTCGCCCAGACTGGAGCTCAATGGCACTTTCATGGCCACCGCAGCCTCAACCTGCTGGGCTCACGTGATTCTTCCACCTCAGTCTTCCAAGTAGCTGGAATTACAGGCAGGTGCTACCACACCTTGCTAATTTTTTGATTTCTCATAAAGATGAGGTCTCACCAAGTTGCCCAGGCTGGTCTTGTACCTATGGGCTCAGTCAATCCTCTCACCTTGGCTTCCCAAAGTGCTGGGATTATAGGTGTGAGCCACCATGTGTGGCCAACTCTACCACTTTGATAAGTAAGAAAAAGGGCATCTAATGTTCAAAAGTTTTTAATTGTCCTTATTATTAGTGAGATCATTCACCATTTCATTTTTTTGATTCATAGTTTGGATATGTATCTTTCTAAAACTGCCCACTTTTATACGGACTCTTTTTCAAACTCTTGGCCTCAAGTGATCCTCTCGCTTCAGCCTCCCAAAGTGCTGGGATTACAGGCATGAGCCACAGTGCCTGGCCAATATTGGCTCTTTTTCAGTTATCCATTTGTAGGACAACTTTCCACTTTCCTGGGCTGGTAATGAATGAATTGGTCAACTCTACTCTTCTTCACTTATTGGGAAGGAATATTCTCTGCTCTGAGCTTTTTAGGGCCCAAGGATAGTTCTCTTATCACAGAGACCGGGAGCAATTTAGTTTTCTCATGCGGTTAGCTGTCATCTTGGACTAAGGGGGCCAGTTGGATTGTGCCACTGGCCTAAAGAATTTCACACACTAAGTGACCAGGAGAAACGTTCTTTCACATTCAACGGATCAGTGAATTCTGCTGACTTTTGTTAGCTGTACTCCTTCCGAAAGTCACACAATTTGACATCTCTGTCTCGGGCCTCTAGGAGAAGCTATTCTTTTTCTTCATAATTTTTTCCCTTGCCTCTCATCTGTTTTTAGGAGGAAGAAATTCTAGTCATGGTCTCCTTGGAGATCCAGATAGAACTTGAGACCTCAGAGACATCTACTAGTCTTTTGCCAGCATGCTGGCCGTGGTTGTTAAATTTCTCCTTAGGGACTAGTTGAAGACAACAATGGCAGAAATCTACTGACATTGCTCAGATTTTCTGCGTTCGATTGTAAATGACAGACTTGCTTTGATGTATAAGCATACGTTTTTGAACCTGTGCTTTTGAAATTGCTTTCCTGCCAGGTCCTTTGGCGCACAACTGTAATCCCAGGACTTTTGGAGGCCAAGGTAAGAGGATCACTTCAGCCTAGGAGTTCAAGACCAGTCTGGGCAACATAGCAGGTCTTCGACTCCACAAAAAAATTAAAAAATTGGCTGGGCATGGTGGTGTGCACCTTTAGTCCCAGTTACTCGGCAGGCTGAGGCGGAAGGATTACCTGAGCCCAGGAGGTCAAGGCTGTGGTGAGCTGTGATTGTGCCACTGCATTCCAGCCTGGGCGACAGCATGAGACCCCGACACACACACACACACACACGCACACACACACACACACACAATAAAAAGAGAAAAAAAAGAAATTGCCTTCTTGTTGAAATGCTACTCAGTTTGGAATTGTCTAACTAATAAAATTGTATAGGCAATATAGCATAGCAATTAAGAGTTAGAATTTTGGAAAGAGAGAAATTTGAGATCTTAGTGACTTTTGTTAACAGGGTTTCATTTCTTGTATATAGAATAAACATAATTATCTTACATTGTAGAATCATTTTTAAAATTAGGAATTAAATTTTAAAAAGTTATCTAAGGTATTTAGTAGAGTGTCTGACACATTGTAAAGACCTACCAAATAAGAGCTTTAAAATAATGTTTAAAATTAAACCTGTAAGTGAGCACTCACATTCTTAATGTAATTTCTGGTTCTGGTAAGTCTAACTACTGTGGTTTCCCTTTACTGAAGAGTTTTCACCATTGCTTTTTTTTTATTAAGCATATTTTTTATTTTAAAATTGTGGGGTACAGTTAAGGGTTAGGTACATAAATATGCATCGTTCAGGCACCCTTGTTGATAAGGGGTGTCCCCCCCATCCCCAGAGAGATATTGACTATCATTAATCCCACCACCCTTGCCCTTCCTGTCCCCCGCCATAGATTCCCACCACTGTCAATCCTTTTCTTATAGTATTACTATAGATGTTCAAGGTCCACTTATGAGTGAGAACATGTGATACTCAGATCTTTGTTACAGTGAAAGATCACTCAATATTATAGACTCTAGTTCCATCCAGGTTGCTGTGAAATTCATGATTTTGTTCTTTTTTTATGGCTGCATAGTATTCCATCATGTATATGTACCACATTTTTAAAATCTAGTCCTCTTTTGATAGACAGCATGGTTGGTTCCAGGTTCTTGCGATTGTGAACAATGCTGCGATAAACATATGTGTGCAGGTATCTTTTTTATAGAGTGATTTGGGTTCTTCAGGGTGTATTCCCAGTAGGGAGACTGCAGGGTCATATGGGAGGTCGATATTTAGAGCTTTTAGGAATCGCCACACTGCTTTCCACAGAGGATGCACTAGTTTACACTCCCACCAACAGTGTATAAGGTGGTATCACATTACCAGACTTCAAACTTTACTATAAAGCTACAATAATCAAAACAGCTTGGTATTGGTACAGGAACAGACATATAGACCAATGGAATAGAATTGAGATTCCAGAAGCAAAACCTCAATTTCTCAACAAACTCATCTTCGACAAAGCCTCCACCACCTACCACTGGGGAAAGGAGAACCTATTCAGTAAATAGTGCTGGGAGAACTGGCTGACCACATGCAGAAGAGTCAAACAAGACCCCTATCCCCATACACAAAAATTACTCTAAATGGATCAGAGACCTAAATGTAAAACCTCAAACCATAAGAACCTTAGAAAATGTAGGATACACCCTTATGGAAATTGGAACTGGCATCCAATTCCTGAACAAAACCCCAAATGCACAGGCCATAAGAGATAAGATAGACAAGTGGGACCTCATTAAATTGACAAGCTTCTGCAAACCCAAAGAAACCATCAAGAGAGCAGGAAGACAGCTCACAGACTGGGAAAAAGTATTTGCCAACTCCATGTCTGACAAAGTCCTACCAGCTTGGATCTACAAGGAACTCAAACGTGCTGAAAAGAAAAAAATAAACAACCCCATTACAAAGTGGGCAAAAGATATGAACAGACACTTCACAAAAGAAGACATACGAGCGGCCAACAGACACCTGAAGCATTGTTCAACCTCACTAATCATCAAGGAGATGCAAATTAAAACTACACTGAGATACCACCTAACTCCAGTCAGAATGGCCATTATCAATAACTCAAAAAATAACAGATGCTGGAGAGGATGTGGTGAAAAGGAAACACCATTGCTTTTCTAACAGACATCATTCCACAATGTCCTTTTGCCTGTATCACGGTTTTTCAAGCAGTTTCTCTCCCAGCTTTGTAAAATGACTAGGTGTCCTTTGGCGTTTTCACTTAAGTTGCATTAAAAAGAAAATGCATTAAAAAGAAAATGCACATTGCTGTAGGCTCTGTGACAATCAGTATTTTACTTATTTGCTTTTCTTGTTTTGAGAGAATCCCAATTATAGTTTTTGAAACAATTTGTTTTTAATGAATTAGAATTGGTTTGATATAAATAAAGGCTGTGGCAGACAACTCGCCAAAAAGAACAATCATGAATGTTTTTCCCCTTCTTTAGTGAAGGTTTCAGGCAAACCCTGAGTTTAAAGTAAAGTCGTAAGCAGCCTTAGGCTCTGCAAATAACAGCTTCAGCAACAAATCAAAGAATGATGTTTATGCTCCTCCATAGAAAGATCGTTACCAATTGATCTTTTCAGCAAAACCTGCACACATGAATGGCTGTGGAATAATTGCAGTAGAATCGGTATACTTTTTGAAAGTGACCAACAATGTTATATGATGCGATAAACCATTTTGAAAGCACTCTATCTGGAACACACGGAAATGTTGAATTTTATTTTGATTATGTACTGGTAAAAACTCATGCTGGCTTTTTTGTTTTAGAAATATTATATTTGATTGTATATTTCATGGTGAACTGTGCCTACAATGACCATCCATGATCCAGGTAAAAGACAGTTGATTTTAGAGCGAAAAAGGCTTGGGTCTTCATTCTTTGATGAGCATTAATTAAGCCCTTCCTGTGCAATAGTATCTGTGCTAGGTCCTTTTAACACAGTAATTCCAAAACTGAGAGGGCTTGTGTGTAATGTTTACTATTCCAAAGAAGACACCAGGGGGTCCAGCAGGGATGGGTCTTGGTTAATTAAAACTTATGGGAGGCACCGATGGCGGCCAGTTGGTGAAGAAAAATCCTAGCCTCGGATGGTACAGCAAAGCAGCTTTATAATCAAGCAAGCTAATTATTCAAAATGCTATATGGTGTTTACATTACCTTGATTAAGGGCAACGCCTACATGACTTTCGGTGTTACACAGCCACCGGTATCGTAAGGCTCATTACTGGGAATATGCATATCCTGCAGGGACCAGCCTTGGCCAGAGCTGCTCCCTGAGGGAGGGGACAGAAAGAAGTCAGATGTGGAGGAAAAGGGTCTAAGTCTGGACAATACCTTACAGTTCTGAAGCTGCAGTGATGGAGGACAGAAATGGTCATGGTTCTTATGGAGTGACAGCTTAGTGGAGGCG
Organism: Carlito syrichta; assembly: GCF_000164805.1. Lineage (NCBI taxonomy): Eukaryota > Metazoa > Chordata > Mammalia > Primates > Tarsiidae > Carlito > Carlito syrichta. Next base: position 197,926 of record NW_007255552.1, read on the forward strand.
ATATGTCTGTTTAATAATAGATAGTTAGAAGAGTAATCAATTACGGTTGTAGTAAATGTCATGAAAGGAAAGTACAGATAGATGGGGAATCAGGGTGGCCTTAGCGTTCAGATTTGACACTGTAGAATTCATAACAATCCTTTCTGAGAGATGCTATCTGGGAGTTGTATTTTATTTTTGATGAGGATGCATACATTTATTTTTTTAATAGACAATTAAAACTTGTATTTATTTTATGTATACAGCATGATGTTTTGATAGATAAATACACTGTGGAATGACTAAATCAAGCTAATGAACATAGCTATTACTGAATATTCTTACCATTTTTTTTGTGGTGAGAACATTTAAAATCTACAATCAGCAATTTTAAGGCATGCAATAGCTTTGCTATCAACTGTAATCACCACGTTGTACAATTGATCTCTTGAGCTTATTCCTTCTAACTGAAATTTTATATCCTTTGACCAGCGTATCCCCATATCCCTTCCATTCCCACCCCCATCCTCTGTCCCTGATAACACCATTCTACCATTTGCTTCTATGAGTTCAACTTCTTAAAATTCCACATATAAGTGAGATCATGAGGAATTTGTCTTTCTGTGTCTGGTTTATTTTGCTGAGAATAATGTCCTCCAGGCTGGGTATAGTGACTCAGGCCAGGTGAATGACTCACGCCTGTAATCCCAGCACTTTGGGAGGCTGAGGTGGGAGGTGGGAGAATTTCTTGAGCCCGGGAGTTTGGGACCAGCCTGGGTATCATAGTGAGACCTTGTCTCTATGGAAAAAACAAAAAACAAAAACAGGGCATAATAGCACGTGCCTGTAGTTCCAGCTATGGGTAGGCTGCAACAGAAGGATTACCTGAGCCCAGGAATTAAGGCTGCAGTGAGTCATGATCATGCCACTATATTTCTGGGTGACAGAGTGAGACCCCCCCAACTCAAAAAAAAAAAAAAAAAGACTAATGGCCTCCAGTTTTATCCGTGTTGCTGCAAATGGCAGGACTTTTCTTTTTGAAGGTTGAATAGTATTACAATTCGTATATATACCATGTTTTTGTTATCCATTCATCTATTGATTAGATTGATTCCATATCTTGGCTATTGTGAATAATGAACATGGAAGTGCAGACATCTCTTCAAGCTCCTGATTTCAGATCTTTTAGGTAAATACTCAGAAGTGGGATTGCTTGATTGTATGGTAGCTCTATTTTTAATTTTTTGAGGAATCACTGCTTTCCATAATGACTATACTAATTTACATCCACACACACAGTGTACAAATGTTCCCTTTTCTTTACATCCTCGCCAACTTTTTTGTCTTTTTGGTAGTAACCATCCTAACAGGTGTAAGGTGATATCTCATTGTGGTTTTAATGTATATTTTTCTGAGTATGATATGTTAAGTAATTTCCTATACCTGTTGGCTATTTGTATGTCTTTTTTTGAAAATTTTTTCTCATTAAAAAATCAGATTGTTTTCTTGTGATTGAGTTGTTTATATAACTTGAATAGTAATTCCTTCTCAGATCGATGGCTTACAAATATTTTTCTTTCATTTTATAGGTTGCCTCTTGACTCTGTTGATCATTTTTCTGCTGTGCAGAAGCTTCTTAGTTTTACACGTTTAGATTTGCCATTTTTCTGATATCTGGGAGTTTTTGATGGGATCCTCGTATTTGGACAAGGGAAGGGAAAAGGGTGTGAGGTGATTAATGTGTATTGAGACTTTCCTATGTGTCATGTACCTTATACTGACGTTAATTTGAATAATAGCTCAAAGAGAGAGAAATATTTATTCCCATTTACACATGAAGAAACCGAGAGGCAGAGAAGTCTGTTTACTCTCGCAGCTCTCCCAGGCTGTGTAGAACTGAGCTCAGCTTCCTCAGCCCTTCCGCAAGACTCTCCACATTCACTCACAGTCTTTCTTTGCCTTAGGCCAATACATTTCATAGATATTTTCCGTAAAAATGTTATGGAATATTATTACACAAGTTAGAATCCTCTCCATTTGAGACTCTCAAAGCAAATGGAAAATGAGACATAATTTGGATTTTCTAAGTGACTTGGTAAACGTTAACACCTTCATGGATGCTTGAAATAGTTTTACTGGAAAGTAGTCTAGAGATGGTCAGGAATACTAACCTTATGATGACAGGGTGATCAGAAAGTATGGTTTCCTTCCTGGTATTTACCAGAGAAAGTGGTCAGTTCCAGAAATACTTCTTTAGCTATGTACTTTTGTGCAACACAAGACCTTTATATTAGAATATACAAAGTCTGAGTTTTAGAAAATATTAAATTAAATAAAAACATATTTCACAGTCACGCAGGCATGTGAGGCCAAACAATTTTATATACACATATAGACTTGTGATTCATGTAATATCCTTTATGAATGTAAAAATGATTCACAAAGTAGAAGAGACGGACACAAATACACAAATAATACAGGAAAGGAGAAGAAAACTGCTTTCAGGTGCAGAGTATTGAATGCATAATTCAACAGTTGAAAAGAATAAATTTATGGTCAGCTGATCAGTTAACATTATTTGTGGCTTCCTGTGGTTACACGATACAGCTAATTCCATTCTCTTTCATGAGCCACAAACAGCGTTCATTTGCCAATATGAGAATTAAGCTGACACATTCAGTAAATGGGTCTGAAAACCAACTAATCAGTGGAAGCTTGTGAATATTAGCCTATCGGTGTCAGTTTCAGGCTTCACACAAAACACACCAAGCCTGCTTCCCAGAAATCTCTTTTCCATTGGTATTCATTTGGTATTGGACATTAGTTATTTACTTATAAAATATGGGCTCATTACAAAGGTCTGTGAGTGCAGTTGCATTAATTATTCATCCTAAGATTCTGAAGCACATTGGAGGTTCCGAAAGGTGATTTCTAGCTACTGATGGGAAATGTTCCACACGAGAGCCCATCAGCAAGGTTTCAGGAAATAGGCCATGGATTTGGAAGGTAGGAACCAATCAGCCCCTTTGATCATTTCCCTTTAAGTTCCCCATCGTAGAAAGATAGACTGAGATAATTAGGAAAGATACCTTTTATTCTGAAAAGTCAATACGTTGCAAATATATCAGAACGGCATAAGGTTATCACTTATTGAGCCCCCCCCACATTCCCTTGAGTAAGCATAGACTAAGAATTGCGATATCCTGAGATGATAGAAGTTAGAATTGTTTTTACTATTTTGAACGTTTGAATGGGATAAGGGTGCATCACACTTCATATGCAGCCTAGGTGAATGTAGAAATCTGAGCATGGGTCGTGGGAAACTACCAGGAGAGGGCGGGGGCGGGATCGGCAGTAGTGGGAAACTGCCGGGGGGAGGGGGGAGACACTTCATCAACAAGGGTACCTGCATGATAAATATTTATATACCTAACCCTGAATTGTACCCCACATCTTTAAATAAAAAAATTAATAATAAAGAAATCTAGGTATAAAGACAGAAGAATTAGAAGATTGTTAATTCATTTAAAAATGCTTTTTTTAGCCGGGCTCGGTGGCTCAGCCTGTAATCCCGCGCCTTTGGGAGGCTGAGGAGAGTGGATTGCCTGAGCCCGCGGGTTCGAGACCCGCCTGGGCAGGCGAGACCTCATCTCTACAATAAATCAAAAAATCAGCCGGGTGTGGTAGCGCAGGCCTGTAATTCCAGCTACTCGGAAGGCTGAGGCGGAAGGTTCGCCGGAGCCCAGGAGGTCGAGGCTGTGGTGGCCGGGAGCGGCCACTGCACTCCAGTCTGGGCGACAGAGTGAGACTCCAACTCAAAAAAAAAAAAAAATGCTTTTTTTAATGTTTAAAATTATTTTCCATGGTGTTTGTTTAAGTACTAAGCTCTCAATATCCTAAACAATTTTTTAATTTTAATTTTCTTGGGGGAAATTTTAGTTTTAACTACTTTAAAACATAGTCTTTGGTTTTATATGCATATATATGTATACACACATATATATACTGCACAAAACCAGAAATATCTATCATTGTTTAAAATTCAAATGTAGAGAACTATAGTTTGTAAATTGCAGAAATCCCCCCTTATTATTTCTCCCTATCACCTCCATTTCCCTCCTGAGCAGTAATGTAGTCAGCAATTTTATGAGCATCTCTTCTATTGCTTTTATCTTCATTTGCATACTGATGTATACATGCATATATACATGCACACATATACATATACATGCATAAATACATATATTCTTTTTTGCAAAAATGGGATGTGTTATTAAGAATTAAGTTTATTAGCCATATTAGGATAATCTCTCACATGAGGAAGTAATTATTTTTATAATTATTATTAATTCACTCTGTTTTCTTTGGGGTTCAATTACCTAGTGTAAATTTGTAGAGGTCTTTCATTAATAGTAAATATTGTAGTCTTTTGTTCCATGGTATCAAATACAAAGTACTTGGAATATATTACTGGTTTAAATTTTTTTCTTTCTAATTAACGCTGAAGATTATATTTGCATTTTCTGATTAGGTAATCTGGGAAGTCATGGTATAAAAGCAGAGGAAGTACATAAATATATAGTGTTTGATCTTGCAATGAGAAGGAAAAAGGAGTCTCTAACTTCCGTGGGAAACTTGCTAACTAAAATGAATTTCAAAAGGGTTAGAACATTTTTGTTAAAGACATGAAGATGTGACCTTACTTATAGGGGGAAAAATGGAGGGAAGAGGTAGGTTTTAACATTTAATATATGTTATTTTCCAGAAAATATAAACAGTATTTCATCTTATTGCAAATTTTCTCTTCTTTTAAACTTTCAAGGTGATTTAAGCACATAGACAAAATAATTCAAACAATGCAGAATAGCACCAGATACAGAGTAAAATTCTCGGACCCTGCTCCTATGCCCATGATCAATTCCACTCCAAGAGATCCTCTTTAGAGTATCTCCTGACCCTCTCAATCCCAACAGTCCAGAAGCTAATTATTTTCATTGTAGTCAACCTGAGTTTGATGAAAACCAAGAGAAAGAGATTCTTTATTTGCCAACAATAGGGACTTGGGATATCAAGATGTTTGAGACCTCAGCATTAGGTTGAGGTGTTCAGAATACTTTGGGGTTCTATTTTCATAGCTGGGGATTTTCCCATGTGATATGTAGATAACAGGTTACCTGCATCTCGCTACCTCTGTGTCTTTCTGGCCATGTTTGTGCCTTAGGGGTGAGGGGTGAAATGTAAGTATTTATTGAGTACTTACTCTATGAAGGCCTATTAAGGCATGTTCTAGGTTCTGGGGTTACTAACATGAAACAAACAAAGTACCTGTCCTCATAGAGCTTACATTTTGATGGGCATACTGGCAGTAAACAAGAATAAATACATATATAATATAAGGTGAGATAGTGATAAGTTCTATAAAAATATAATGCATAGAAAAACATATAGGCCGGGCTCGGTAGCTCAGCCTGTAATCCTGCACCTTTGGAAGGCTGAGGCGAGTGGATTGCCTGAGCCCGCGGGTTCGAGACCCGACTGGGCAGCGAGACCTCGTCTCTACAATAAATCAAAAAAATCATCCGGGCATGGTAGCGCATGCCTGTAATTCCGGCTACTTGGAAGGCTGAGGTGGAAGGGTCGCCGGAGCCCAGCAGGTCGAGGCTGCGGTGGCCAGGAGCGGCCACTGCACTCCAGTCTGGGTGACAGGGTGAGACTTCAACTCAAAAAAAAAAAAAAAAACATATATATATATATATATATATAATTTGAGTTGGAGTCTCACTCTGTCGCCCAGGCTGGAGTTCAGTGGCATGCTCACGGCCTTTGTAGCCTCAACCTGCTGGGCTCAGGCGATCCTTCTGCCTCAGCCTTCCAAGTAGCTGGAACCAACCACACCTAGCTAATTTTTTGATTTATTGTAGAGACGAGGTCTCACCAAGTTACCCAGGCTGGTCTCAAATCCCTGGACTCAGGCAATCCTCTCGCCTCAGCCTCCCAAAGTGCTGGGATTACAGGCTTGAGCCACCACGCACGGCCTAGAAAGATATATTTTAGAGAAAGTGTCAGAAAAGGCCTTTATGAAGAAGAAAAATTTCAACAGGAACTAGAATAAAATCAGAAAGTGAGCCTCAAGAATAAAAGCACTCCAGGCAGTGGGAATGGCAGGTGCAAGGGTCCTGTGGCAGGAGCAGTGATTTTGGGGGGATTGCAAAAAGACCAGCTTTCTGGAATGCAGTCAGTATAAAGGGAAAGTAATAGAACTTTAAGTAAGACATCAGAAATGTAGCCAAAGAGCACATCAAGTAGGGTTTAGAGGCTACGGGAAGAAGGTGTTTCAATTTATTTTATAAAATGGGAAGCCATGGGAGGGTTTTGGTGTTTACATTTGGAAAGAACTGGTCTGGCTGCTGCGTGTCCGTTTATAGGCTATGGCTGGACATTTTGGTATAAAATGCACCCCACAGAGGGTAAATGCCGATTTTGGAAATGTAGACAAGCATGAGTTTCATGCTGGAGTTACTCAGTATGTGGAACCTTCCATTGTAAGTGTCTTCAGGCATGAGATGCGGTTTTCAGTTATTTATAAAGCTGGTCAGTGAAGAGGAGGAGGGAATACTTGGGCACGCTGGGAAAACAGCAAAAGCACACCCTAGAAGGCGCGTGAACTCCTAACATTGGCAGGGCCTGAGGCAAGAGTTTAAAAAAGGACTACCTACAATATTTCTAAATATTTGAGTTATTAATCAAGTTAAAAGTGCATTCTATACCCATACCGTGACAGTTACATCTGGAAGATGAAGTTTAGGATTCCTGGACTTCCTGGAGTTCTGTGATGGGACCTGGCTGTATAGGAAGAGCTCACTCTTACCCTGTCCCTATCCCAAGGTCCATCTCCTTTCTTTTACTACCCAGGACCACATGCCTCACATGCATATATGTGAACACTTTAGTCCTATGTCCAAGCTCCCACTACACCCTCTACAGACAGCCATTCCTTGGTGACCACTCAGGCCAAGGGTGTGCTCATGGTGGCATATTGTGACATTCATGGAAGCACGCTGCTCAGGTATCCCTTCCAGGAGGAACTGTGGTCCCAGTGCTGGGAGTGCTGTTGGCATACAGCCTTCAGGTCATCCCCTTTGGAGACACCTTGTCTTCGGAGAGTTGCCTCGCTCTAGCACACATGTAAGGGCTAGAAGAGACAGCTGTATCAAAGGCAGGACATTGAGGCCCGGCCTGGGACAACTCTGATAAGTCACTTTAGATCCAAGGAAGACTCTCTAATTCCCGTTAAGGGAAGAGTAGAGAAACACACAATGGTCTGTTTCTGAGTTGAGGGAAGTTATAGATGAACTGTAAAATGCTCTTGACCAGATGAACTAACCCCACCTCCAAAGACCTCGACACTTCACTGAGGCAGCGTGAACTGGAGCTCATAGATGTGCTATAGAAACCAGTTTAAGAATCAAACATTATTTCTCCCTGACTACCCCAAGGCCCCCATACTGGGGAATATTGTATGATGAGTGGGTAGGGGCAGGGTTGTGTTTTAGGACAATTCTAAGGTATATTTTGTTATTTTTTCCTCTAAAGGGCAAAAGTTGTTTTTAAAATTAAGTTAAATATGAAAAAATTATTTCAAAATTTATTTCATCCAGTTAAAGATTCTCCATCTAAATATTCTTTATTTTATTTGGCAACTGTTTATCTGACAAAAGACTAACATCTAAGATCAACAAAGAACTCAAATGTGCCCAAAATAAAAAAGCAGCCCCATTACAAAGTGGGCAAAAGATATGAATAGACACTTCTCAAAAGAAGACGTATGAGCCGCCAACAGATATATGAAAAAATGCTTAACCTCACTAGTCATCAGAAAATGCAAATTAAAAACACACTGAGATATCACCTAACTCCAATCAGAATGGCCATCATCAAGACCTCAAAAAACAACAGATACTGGAGAGGATGTGGGGAAAAGGGAACACTTCTACACTGTTGGTGGGAATGTAAACTAGTACAACCTCTGTGGAAAACGGTTTGGTGATTACTAAAAGATTTAAAGGTCAACCTTCCACCTGACCCAGCAATCCTCCTTCTGGGGAGGAGTTCAAATCATTCTATGAAAAAGTTGCACATGCATGTTTATTGCATGTTTATTTACAATAGCAAAAACATGGAACCAACTGTACTGCTCATTGAAAGAGGACTGGATAAAAAATGTGCTACATATACATGATGGAATATTATGCAGCCATAAATAAGGACAAAATTATAAACTTTGCAGCAACTTGGGTGGACTTAGAGGTATAATACTGAATGATCTATCACAGAAACAAAGAACTGAGTATCACATGTTTTCACTCACAAGTGGACTTTGAACAACTATTGTAATACTGTAAGAAAGGAATTGGCAGTAGGGGGAAACTGCCAGGGGAGCAGGGGGGAACACCTCATCAACAAGGGTAACTTGCATAATGAACATTTGTATGCCTAACTCTGAATTGTACCCTAAAAAACACCTTAGAAGACATCTTTAAAATAACAAATTTAAAAAAAGAAGAAAAGAAATTTCTTTATTTCCACAAGTCCCTTTAATCTACACTGACTTTTGATCCTTGTAACAAGATAACTAGATCTTTGTTATAAGAAGTTACATGTAATTTGAATTATTAGTAAGTTGATATATTCTTTTGTACAATAATCATTTAGAAAATATAATTTTTAAAAGGTTATTTACACTAGCAGTAAAAATATAAAGTATCTAGAAAAATATTACAAAAGATGAACAAACTCTTTGGGGAGAAAATTATAAACTTTATTGACAGGTATGAGAACAACCAAATAAATACAGAGTTATCTCATGGTTATGCATAGAAGACAATTGTGAAGATGTCAATTCTCCTTAAAGTAATTTTTAGATTCTATCAGTTCCAGTCAGATTCCCAATTTTTTTCTTTCAGGAACTTTAAAAGCCTATTATAATATGTTTATCAAAGAGCAAGATGATAATAACAGCCAAAACACCCTAGAAGAAGAACTGTTGTGGGGTGGCAGAACGGAGACTTGTTTTTGCCAGATTCCAAAACTTATTATGAATCCATAGTAATTAAAATGTTGTAAAAGCCAAGTGATAGACAGTTGGACCACCAGGAAGAGAATAGCAATGACGGAAAGATACATGCGTAAATGGAAATTGGATTCATAACAATATGCATTGTCTACTAGTGGGAAAAGATATGCCACTTCATAAACGGTGCTCTGACAATTGGTTATCCATACAGGGAAAGCAACAACAACAACAACAACAACAACAAATTTCTGTATACCTACATCATCCTGAGGGCAAAAACCCATTTCTAGATTGAAAGGAATAAAAATAAACACATTAAAGCAAACTCAGCACTGGGAAGTAATTTTTAAAAACAAGACATGAAACGAACAATCTATAAGTAAATGGTTGCTACAGCAATCAACTATATTAAATGAGGCTATTTCATCATCAAAACACTTTATAAAGAGAGGCAAAAGATAAGCCACAAATTGTAAGAGGGCATTTGAAACATAAGAAACTGACAAAATTGGTTTTCAGAATATATGAGAATCAAAAAGAGATAGATAACCAAACAGGCAAATGGACAAGACACATAGGTATCTCCTAAGGCAAAAAAGAGAAATGAACCACAAAATGATGAAATACTTCACAATCTCATTAAACTCAAGGCAATCTAAAATAAAACCTGAGTGATATACTACTGTACAGCTCTATATAAGCAAAAAATTAAGGTTGGAAAGTATCAAGTTTTGAAGAGGATGTGGCATTCTGAGAACTCTCTTAGTGCTGAAGTGCCTGTAAATTGGAACAACCACTTTGGAAAAGAGCCTTACTGGTAAAGGGGAGTATGAGCTTATCTAATGATCAGCAATTCCACCTGTAGGTATATACCATCGAGGAGAGCTTACATATGTGCATCAGAAGTGTACAAGAATACTCAGGGCACCATCATTTTTAATTTTTTATTTATTTCAATATCTTTAGGGAGTACAAATATTTTTGGTTACATGGTTGCACTATAGAGTGGCAAAGAAATCTGGACTTTCTTGATGGGCAAAGAAGTACCCACCACACTCACCTGTGCACATTGCACCTGATAGGTTATTTTTTGCCCCTCTGCCCCTTCCCTCCCTCCTTCTTCTGGGTCTCCAATGTCCGTTATGTCACTCAGTTTCCCTTTGCAGATCTTTAGTTTAGTTCCCATTTACAAGTGAGAACACGCGGTGTTTGTTTTTCTGTTCCTGAGTTAGTTCACTTAGGATGAAGTTCTCCAATTCCAAGTTGCTGCAAAAGACCTTATTTCACTCTTTTTGATGGCTGATTAGTATTCCATAGTGTGCATATACCACATTTTCATTCTCCACTGATCAGTCAAATGGGCATTTAGGTTGATTTCACATCGTTGCAATTGTGAATTGAGAGCATGATCATTTATTATCATAAATGAGGCACTTAGGCAAAACAGCAACAGCAGTGACAGCAACAACAAAATAATGGGGCACAACCCACATCTCTATCAGCAGTAGAGCACATACACAAACTGGAGTCTATTCATATGAAACACAGATTACCTGCAGCCTGCATGCATTAACATGAATGAATTTCAAAAATATGTTGATTTAAGAAGGCAAGTTATAGGAGAACGTATACTACATGATGTGAAAGAATGGGCAAAACTAAAATACATATAATTTAGAGGATACATACATATGTGATAAAACTAGAAGAAGCCAGGAAACAATGGACATAAATTGAGGATACTGAATATTTCTGGGAAGGAAGAAGGATGTTGTGATCAGGGGCACATTATTCACGCAGGTGATACTTGTAGATAATGGTAATCTAATTCTTAAGCTGGGTGGCAGGTGCATGAATTTTCTTCCTTCCTTCCTTCCTTCCTTCCTTCCTTCCTTCCTTCCTTCCTTCCTTCCTTCCTTCCTTCCTTCCTTCCTTTCTTCTCTTTCTCTTTCTTTCTTCTGAGTCAGAGTCTCACTCTGTTGCCTAGGTTGGAGTGCAGTGGTATGCTATGACTTTTGCAACCTTGACCTGTTGGGCTAATGTGATCCTTCTGCCTCTGCCTCCCAAGTAGTTGGAACTATGGGTACGTGCCACAACAACTGGCTAATTTTTTGATTTATTGTAGAGATGAGCTCTCAACAAGTTGTCCAGGCTGGGCTTGAACCACTGGACTTGGGCAATCCTCTCACCTCCACTTCCCAAATATTGGGACTACAGGTGTGAGCCACCATGCCCAGTGTGGATTTTTCATTTTATACGTCACATACTTTGTTTTTATCTCTATATTTTACAATTAACAAAAGGAATATTGGATGTAGGCAGTTCAGTGTTGGTGTGGTAGTTCTGTTATAACCAGGAATACAAGCAAGTTCTACCTTCACAGTCCCCCATCCTCAGTGCGTGGCTTTTGCTGTCAAGATCTACTCTTTTCCAAGATGACTGCTCTAAACTCTTCAGAATCCAGGCAGGGAGAAGAAAGAAAAGGAGGAGGGCAAAAATGTTCTTTACAGCTTAGCTGTGCTGATTATTTTATTTTATTTTTAAAAACTTGATATAGAGATGAGATCTTGCTACATTGCCCAGGCTGGTCTTGAACTCCTGGCCTCAAGCAATCCCACTGTGGCCTCCCAAAGTGCTGGGATTGTAGGCATAAGGCACCACACCTGACCATTAGCAAGTCTCTTTTAAAGAGCTTTCTTATTAGCTTCACCTAATGACTTCTGTTTATGTGTCATTTTCCCTCCAGCTATACATCAGTGTGGAAAATTTTAGCTCCGCCATTGACACCCTCAACAAAAAAAGGTTCCCTTGAACAAAGAAGTGGAGAGAAAGGAAACTGGATCAGCACATTTTCCTCTCTCTGAATCTTAAAAGCATTTTTCCATTTAGCCTAACATTCAGAACCCAAAAGTAATACAATGTAACTCCAATATAATAAACTTTACTTTAGATAAACTTTATTGTTCTCTTTCCCCCTGGAAAACCATAAATTTTAAAAATAAGCTTTGCTAATTTGTCTGACATGTAGCTGGAGGAAGTTTTTTACATTTTATATATTTATTTAAACAATTTAAAATTCAGCCTGTTGGGATCTAGCAGCCTGAAGACTCATTTTTTTTTCTTCAGCTCAAATGTATTGTTTTGAGCTTATATTTATCTTTTTTTTTTGTTTTCAAATTGGGTTTTATTTTTTCAGTTTCTTTCTCTTATAAGTTTTTGCCTTTTTATGTTTTTATATGGTGGAGATTAGATTTTATGTTTTTGTTCTCTGCATCTCAACCTTTCTCTCATATTTTTAATTTTTGCTTTTTTGGTTCTATATTCAATAACTTTGAGTTTTTCTTCCAGATTCATTTACCAGTGTTGTCTATTATTTAACTCTTTTATTCAATATTTTCATTAGGTTTTTTGTTCTTCTTTTCAAAATACAAATATATTTTATTTTTTAATTTATAAGGTTTATTTCTTTCCTTCTTTTTTTTTAAATTTGTTCTTTGCTCCTTTCCTTCATAAGCTTATTCTTTGCCGGAAGCCGCAACCCCTAAAGAGGCAAAATGGAGGTTACCCGAAAATGGGAAAAACGCTGACTGGGAGCAGAGCCCCAGTGGGAAGCGGCCATTCTGGAGGCAGAGCCCCATGGATCCTATTGAAGGACTCCTTTTGGCCTTAAAGGAATGCATGCTTAGGCTTGAAAAACACTTCCCTTGATAACTAAAAGAATTAGCTAGAATGTACAAGGATGTGGAATTAGCAGTAAACCTATGTATAGAAATGTAAAAAGGGCTCAACAGCAAAAATTTCCCCCCGAAGGGACAAGGGAATGCAAATTTTGCAAACTTTAGCTAAAAAGGAAAAACAAGTACTTCCTCACACCCTTTATAAGTAACAACATCAACAGTTGTGATTGATGAGGAAGTGAGAAACTGAGACAGAGTATCTCCAAAAACAGGTGTTTTCAGGAAAAACAAGTCACAGACATGCCTTTTGATTTAAGAAATATTATAGTTTAATTAGAAAGAAGGTTAAAATTAAAGTAAGGGTTAGAATTAAATAAATAGCCGTTATAATTAAAAGATAAATGTTTATTATAGATGTAGGTATTAGTTAAATATAAGGAATAGGAAATAATTAAGTTTAAGGTAAACTTAAAATTATACACACTTAATGTAGGTTTAAAATTAAATACATTTGGGCTTAGAAGTAAGATTAATTTCATATACAAGTGTAGATTTAGACATGTATTGTTTAGAAATATAAAATGTAAAATAGGTGATAAGAAAATAGCAAGTAATATACATAAGGCAATTAGAATTGAGACAGTTAAATTTTTAAATTAATAGTATTAAGAAGCCGGGCTCGGTGGCTCAGCCTGTAATCCCGTGCCTTTGGGAGGCTGAGGTGAGTGGATTGCCTGAACCCGCGGGTTCGAGACCCGCCTGCGCAGCGAGACCTCATCTCTACAATAAATCAAAAAATCAGCCGGGCATCGTAGCGCATGCCTGTAATTCTGGCTACTCGGAAGGCTGAGGCGGAAGGATCGCCGGAGCCCAGCAGGTCGAGGCTGCGGTGGCCGGAAGCGGCCACTGCACTCCAGTCTGGGCGACAGAGTGAGACTCCTACTCAAAAAAAAAAAAAAAAAAAAAATAGTATTAAGAATTTGCAGTGGGTAAGATAAGGGTGGTTATATAAAAGAAAAAACAAGTCAATATATTGCTGCTGAAAGTATACATAAGGGTAGAATTAAGACAGTAGATTAGTAAAGGAAAAGAAATAGAATAGTGAAGGGAAGAGATGCAGGTGATTTAGGGGTCACAGGACGTGGCTGATAAATTGGCAGGTGGTATTTTGTAACACCACCTGGTAGCAGGAAGAAACAAAATGAAACTTGTAAAGGTCAACTTCCCCATAAACAAAAGAAAAAACATGATGTAAACATTTAATGTGTAACATGGGATACATTTTGTGGGTAGGGGGATCAGTAAAAAAACTATATAAGCTTGTAAGAATTGAATAAAACTTGGCAGAGTCTTGAGCTCTCCCCAGGAAGAGGATTCCTGTCGTCTTTGTCTTTTCTTCTTCGCCGTCCCGATTCTCTCCAGTCAGGCCCTGACTCTCTCTGTGGAGCTGGACTCCGGCAATTCTTTCTTTTGGAATACTGCAGCCGCCTCAAATTTTCTGATAATATCAATTATATTTATTATAATTGATAAATATAACTGATAAGTATAATCTTTTCTAGTGTTACTTCTGTTTTCTTGGGACATTTTCCCCTGGTTGTTCAACTTTATCCTTCTCTTTTGTGCTATTGGTTTTCCTGAAATAGCAGATTTTTAGGTTGTCCATTCATATTTAAGACTGAAAGATTAAGTAAATTCATATAAAATCAGGTGTCATGGAACAGAAGAGTGGATACAATAAGATTACACTTCGTTTTATTGATTTTAATAAGTAGGATATTCTGGATGTTTTGTTTCTTCTGCTAAGCAAATGCTTGTTTATAAAATATCATATGGACTTGTTTTGATCTGTAGTAAGGCAAGAGGAAACCAAGACTGGTGAGTGAGCCACGCAGTTCTGGGGGGAAAAATGGAACTTAGCAAGAACATAACACAGAGTTATGGAAAGACTAGAATAACCAGGCAGGTAAATAAGGAGCCCAGATTGTTAGCTTCAGATGTCCAGTAAGCACTCACCAATTAAACAAATTCCTACATTGTGTTCCAAGAATGATCAATCAGTTAATTTTCAAGTTGAAAGAATAGCAACTATATCTCATCAAATCTAGGATGCTTTTGAGTGTAAGAGGTATTGCTATTTTTCATACCACCAAGAAAAAAGAAATACTGCCAGTTATATCCCAGCACACATTTTTCTTACAGCTCAGAACATTTAGACTTAGTTAGACGTATAACTTCAGTCCTTGTGCATACATAAAAAGGAAAAAGTAAGCAAGATAAATTAGGATATAACTAAAACATCTTCCCATTCTAAGTCCAAGTCTTCTGAACCACTTGACTAAAAGTCATCAGTGTCTGTGTTTTTCTACTCAGTTTGTCCCTTTTTACTATAAAGAGCCTTGGTGATGCAACTTTTCTAGAAATGTGCTCCACTAATCATCTCTGGGATTTTCTTCCAAGCCACTGACACCCCTTTAGCAGACTTTGAGGCTGGTGTTTTATTTCATGCTCTTGAGAGCAATCAGTGGGTAGTTTTCAAGGAAGGTATCTTAATCCTTCCTGGAACTATCCCTGAATAGTTTGCTGTCTGAAATGTCGAGGGCTTGCTGTGTCCAGTCATACTCCATGGATAGCAACCAAGTCAGTGTGTGAGCACGTGTTGGCGATACTATGCCACACCAACCTCTGACTGACTGAGACCACACAATGCCATTTTTGGTAAGATGCACCTGGATTTCAAAGGTGTTATTATGAAACATAAAAGGGGGTGTCTTAGAAATGATAAAAAGCAGAATTTTTTCCTTACCTCTGAAAGACAAAGCTTCTAATTTTTTATAACCCTTACTAGTTATAATAAAATACTGATAAAAATAGTTATTTTTAATCATACCAATAGACCAAGTCAATAGATCATAATGATAGGAAAATTGGTCAGATACAGCTGGTTATTTGACTCATAAAGAACACCTTATTTCTGAGAAATAAAAAGTGCCTCAAAACTAAAATTAATATGAACGACCAAGTGTAAAGTTCTTGAGACTGAAAAGAAAATTCAACATTGGGGGAAAAAGAACTTCAACTACATGATCAATAACTTGAGTATGAATTCTTAAGCTGTGTAGTCAAGTATTATGTTCCTCCCAAGTGTTAACTATTGACAACCTGGGTCTGCAGCTTTGACTTGAAGAAAATGATATTCTTATTTTTTTGATTTAAAAGTTACAGAAACCCTAGGAATTAAAAAAAAAAAAAGGTATTTCTGTGGTCTTATTCAGGAGTAACCTGGTACTCTGGCTAAGAAGGAAGAGGAAGGCTTGAGGGAGGAGCTCCCTGACAGACAGGTCCATGCAAAGTTCTTTAAATGTATCTTCCTAATTACAGTCCCACAGTTTTGTGCTGTTCTCTGTTCTTTTTCACTCCAAATTTGGCACCTCCCTGGGACTCTGCCATTAAAATAGCTTCCACCTCTGCTACAGTCTTTTCCTGTGGTGTTTCAGCTTGCGCCATTGCATCTACTTTTTGCTGCAAACATTGCTGAAATTTTCTCGTTTACTGATGGCTTCCATCTCCAACCTCAGAGCTATTCAACTGATAGGCCCTTTTGCTCATATCTCTATTATTTTAATGTGATTTTAGGAAAGAGAATGAGTAACTGTATAGTCTGCCATCTTGAACTAGAAATCCAACAAATTTAGAAAGATGAATCCAATTTTACTTTCAAAGAAATTAAGGTTTTTTTGGTGTGTATACGATTTAGATATGGCTTAAATTTTACAATACAGGTGGTTTGTTGAGTCTGCTGCTAGGTATTTTATTTGGGTTACATTCTCATGTCATACAGATAGAGTGGGTGCATGCAACAATTTTCCAAAAAGATTTGGATTTACTCTTTAGGTAATCTAAATTTAGTTTGAGACATCCCAGTTGTGTATCTCAAATTTAGAAAAAAATTTTAGAGTTTCTAAGGAACAGATTATGTTTTAATTACTGTATTTCAGAGTCACAAAATATTCAAAGTCATTTTTACCACAAGAATATGTTCTATAAGGAAATAAAATCTAAACTGAAGTACCATTCCTTCTGTTGCTAAGAGAAAAATGTTCTTAAAAGGCTTACCTAATAGAGTTGGATTTACAGACGATTTTGCAAGCAGCTCACCTCACAGCCATCACTGACTTCCGTAACTTAATATAAAGAAAATCGGTTTCTTCATAGATTATGGTTGTAAGATTTATTAGCAACTAAAGCGTATAATCCCCATAAATAAGCCAGTTTTGGGTTAGATTCTCCAAGGCCAAAGAGCTCACGTGACATTTTTCATTTGGGTACAGAATGGCCATTTGGACTTATGGGATCATTGAGTGTACATTTCTAGCAGTTGACACAGATCCATTCAAAGTCTATAAAATATAGGAGATGTCTCAGATGCTCTTAAAGTTTTAAAATAAATAATTCAGACACCTTATAATTTTTGCCTGCAGGCTCTTTGAAACTAAGTGAAGGCAAACTTGGTCAGTACTTAAATGGGAAATAATCAAATAAAGAATGAAGCAAGGGATGGCTGAAGTATCAGTAATTTCTTTTCTCTCTATATTTTAAAGACTTTTATGGGACAGTTTCTGGTGTACGGTTGGTATTAGTTTGTTGTTAGGAGGATTTTTTAGTTCTTAAATCAAAGCAATACCGCAAAATAAAGCTTATTGGGAACAAACTATTTAATATTTAAAGTTTGACTAAAATAGCCTGCTAAGAATTAAAGAAACCATTTCCAAATGTTACTAGAATGTGATTTTTTTCCCCCAGAAATTGCATTTCAATATACATTTTTTTTTCATTTTCTCTTGTTCTGTTCACAAGTCTCAGAGGAGTAAGAAAGTAGATTAATGCATATTCCAAACATTTAAAATATAAAAGTAGTATTTGTATGCACTATTTACTTGCATATTTTTATATAGGTTCAAATTTAGTTTTTCAACAGTTGGGGAAAATTTTCATAAGTTGCAGAATATAGTATTTACATGTTTCAGATTCTTTTTGCAGAGTTGTGGGTTATAAAGAAATAAATAGGCTTGGCGTGGAGGCTCACGCCTGTAATCCCAGCACCTTGGGAGGCCAAGGTCGGAGAATTGCTTGAGCCCAGCAGTTCAGCCTGGGCAACTACATAGCAAAACCTCGACTGTACAAAAAATAAAAAAAATTAGCTGGGCATGGTAGTGCGCCTGTAGTCCTAGCTACTCGGGAGGATGAGGAGAAAGGATTGCCTGAGCCCAGGAGTTCAAGGTTGCATCGAGTTGTGATTGCATCACTGCACTCCAGCCTGGGTGACAGAGTGAGGCCCTGACTCAAAAAAGTAAAAATTAAAATTAAAGGATGAATAAGCATTTGTTCACTTGGAAAAGATAAGAGAAGGGCATGGGGGGCAGAAGAAGCAACATTCATAAAGATGCAGAGGACGTCATTTATTGGGTAAATAAACAGTGTTCAGTGTCATTGGATCACACATGTGAGGGGATAGGTGGGCTGTAGATGTGATAAAAGCCAGACTGCAAGGAGCAATGTATGTCCACCTAAGCTTGTTTGACTTTGACCCTTGTAGTGAGCCAGAAGATCCTCTCTTAACCCAGGTGAAGTAAGGTTATATTTTTGAGTAATGTCACAGCTTCAACAATGTGGAAGGGGCCAGGGTGGAGAAGAGAGAGCTAGGAGCCAACTGACCCCACAAGAAGTATTGAAACAGCAGTGGGGTGCAGAGAAACTTGGCTGAAGAGATAGAATTGGTGGGATTTGGTAACCAGTTAAGAACAATTGTAGGAAGAACAGAAATAACTGGTAGTTCACTCAAGATTTCTAACTTTGGAAACCAAAAAAAAAGTGAGACAACTAAACTCAAGATTAAAAAGTGGAACCCTCGCCGGGCTCGGTGGCTCAGCCTGTAATCCTGCGCTTTGGGAGGCTGAGGTGAGTGAATTGCCTGAGCCCGCGGGTTCGAGACCCACCTGGGCAGCAAGACTTCATCTCTACAATAAATCAGAACTCAGTCGGGCGTGGTAGCATGGCTGTAATTCCGGCTACTCGGAAGGCTGAGGCGGAAGGATCGCCGGAGCCCAGCAGGTCGAGGCTGCGGTGGCCGGGAGCGGCCACTGCACTCCAGTCTGGGCGACAGGGTGAGACTCCAACTCAAAAAAAAAAAAAAAAAAAAAAAAAAAAATGTGGTCTCCAACTCCTGGCCTCAAGTGATCCTTTTGCCTTGACCTCCCAAGGTGCTGGGACTACAGGCATGAGCCACCGCACTCGGTCCCCATTCTTCCTTATACTCTGCTCAAATGTTGGCAAGAATTCTCCTCTGTCCCTTTGTAGCAAGGATCACATTCATGCTTTTATGAATAGTGCTGGTGACATCACCTGCCGGCGTTTTTGTGTGCTTGTGTATTATGTTAACACTTAGCACAGTACCTGGAACATTATAGACGCTGCGTAAATGTTTGCAGATTGGCCTTATTTGGCATTGCCACGGACTCATTGTGAGTCGTCATTGTACAGTTATGGCAAGAGTTTATTCTCAGTTTTCAGTACTATGCTTAGCACACTTCCCCCGCTGAATTTCTGATAAAAGTAGCAACGATAGTTAGTGCTGGAGTTGAAATGCAACCCCTTCCCAAATCACGTGACCCAGAAAGGGTGATTATTGAGAAGACCTGCAGTTGAGACAGTTCGGATCTGCCTGTCCCCTGACCATAATACGTTCCCTGTGATTTAGAGTGGCACCACCAATGTGGCCTCCAGCCATGGTTTTCTTTGCGCCAGAAATAGAAATGTGTTAAAATGGAGAGTTTATTTGTGCTTTTTTATTTATTTTTGAGTTGGGGTTTTATGCTTTTGCTCAGACTTGAGTGCAGTGGCACAACCACAGCTCACCACAGCCTCGGTCTCCTGGGCTCAGGCAATCCTTCCACCTCAGCCTCCTGTGTAGCTGGGACTACAGGTGCATGCCACCACACCTGGCTAATTGTTCGATTTTTCTTTTTTTAGAGATGAGGTTTCTTGCTATGTTGATCTATGTTGATTTTGTATTTCTGGGCTCAAGCAATCCTCCCGCCTCGGCCTCCCGAAGTGCTGGAATTACAACAAGCCGTCGCTCTTGGCCAAGTTTTATTTTTTTTAATTGAAGGCAACAGTTATTAAGATAGACTTGTTCAGGCTACCTGGTCTCAGCTATTTGAAGCTCGTGCAACCCTCGTTTTTCTCCTTTTCTTCAAATAGGATCAAAAGGCACCTGGGGAATCCTTTTCCTGCCTGTGAATGGAAGTATACTTCTAGTTGCTGAGAACTTGTCTTTGAATATTCACCATTCAGCAGCAGTTTTATTTGATTTATTTCCCTTTTAACTTATTTTATTTTATTTTAAAGATGTGGTACAATTCTGAGTTGAATATACAAATGTTCATTATGCAGACACCCTTGTTGATGAGGTGTGCCCTCTCTCCCCTGGCAGATTCCCACTACTGCCAATCCCACCTCCCCACCCCACTCCCTGAGAGCTTCCTGCTACTGCCAATCCTTTTCTTATAGTATTACGATAATTGTTCAAGATCCACTTATGAGTGAGGACATGTAATACTCCGTTCTTTGTTTCAAGCAGCCATTTTAAAAGACTGCAAAGAATATTCTCTTCTATGAACTGAAGTGTTCTGCTTCCTCCACTGGCCCTTGTGAAGCTTCTGAATTCCCAATTCTGGGCCCTGTCTTTCTAGTCCTACCTTCCTGGTTTTATTGACTTCCTAGGACTTTTAGATTTATGTTGTCTATCTAGTTTCTTGCTTACTGGGCTTCATTTCTGGCCTCTTCCAAGTTTTTCTTGCAAGAAATTATGAAAATTTTTAAGATACCTGTTGCAGTCTCTCTGCAGTCACCTGTGTAACTCTACTCCCCATCCAGACAGTCTTGAAATGATACTTTATCCTGATTGGATACAAATTAACAGAAAAGAAGGAAGTACATGGAATGGAGTCAAGAAGCATTCTTTTTTTCCTTTTTTTTAATCAATATTTTTTATTATAGTTTTGTGGGGTACAGTTAAGGGTTAGGTGTACAATTACGTTTCATTCAGGCACCCTGTTGATAAGAGGTGTTTCCCCTTCCCCAGACAGATATTTGCTACTGTTAATTCCATCCCCCTCCCCCCAAGAAGCATTCTTGATGATTTAAAGAAAGTACAGTAAGTCCCCTAATACAAACTTTCAAGTTGTGAACTTTCAAAGAGGCGAACGTGTGTTTGCCTGTCCAGTCACATAAGTTCATGTGTCTGGCATCCATTGTCACGTGTGTGCATCCTCTACAAGTGGTTGTACTTTTGTGAACTTTACTGTACAGTACTGTATAGATTACAGTAGTATAGTATCTTTATTTCAAGCCCAGGATATCCAGAAACAAGCATAAAAATAGCAGTGATATAGCTGGTACTGTATAGCCAATTGTGTGAGTTGGGTATCTAGGCTAACTTTGCTGGACTTACCAACAAATTGGACTTATGAATGTGCTCTCAAAATGGAACTTGTTAGTATGTAGGGAACTTACTGTACATGGAATGGGTCTCGGACCAAGAAACATTCTTGATGAAGTTTGCCAGCAAGAGAAGAATTGCCTTATTTCCCTTGGCTTTGGGGCATTTGCCAGAACAAAAACAGGGTTGGTATCTGGCCCTATAAGTAGTGCAATTTATTTAAACTGTGCAATGTTGTTTTGTTAAAAGTGAACATACAAAATAACTTTGAAATCTATGATGATATTTTATCTGTGGAGTGAAAATATATATTTTTTTCTGCTTATTAGCTCTTTGGAAGAACTACCCGCTCTTTATTCTTGGCTAGTAAAACCCCAAAAGACTGAACTCACCATGGCTCCAGGGCTGGTGTGTGATCCAAATGTTACCATAAGTATCATACACCCTTGGATGGAACAAGTGATTCAGAGGTGGGCATGTTACTCAAGCTCACCAGATCCCAGTCAGTTTTGAGAATTGAGCAAACATTCCGGGGAGAGAGACACTCCTTTTCCATTTGGGTTATCAAGTCAATAGAAAGTCCTCTTTGAGTTTTAATAGCCATCCCTCTCCACTGCCTGGGGAAGGTATATTTTTCAATAAAGAGGACACAGAGGAAAGTAGAGTTAAGATATGAAGAGACAGAGACCATGTTCTGATGAATTTATCGAAGCAACAGGATTCAGCACACAATTTAGTAATAGATTCCATGTTTGCGATGTAATAGTTTCCATGTTTGTTTCAAGCCAGTTAAGTTTTTGTTCCCTGTACCAGAAAGGAGTTTGACTAATTAAGTCAGTAATTTGAATATAGCTTTTATTTACTTATTTATTTTTAATTTTTTTGAGTTGGAGTCTCACTCGGTCGCCCAGACTGGAGTGCAGTGGCCGCTCCCGGCCACCGCAGCCTCGACCTGCTGGGCTCCGGCGATCCTTCTGCCTCAGCCTTCCTAGTAGCCGGAACTACAGGCATGCGCTACCATGCCCGGCTGATTTTTTGATTTATTGTAGAGATGAGGTCTTGCCTGCCCAGGCGGGTCTCGAACCCACAGGCTCAGGCAATCCACTCACCTCAGCCTCCCAAAGGTGCGGGAATACAGGCTGAGCCACCGAGTCCGGCGAATATAGCTTTTAGTTTAGAAGTTAAATAGTTTTGTAGTTGATAGCTAACTTTCCGTATAATCAGATATGTAAGGCTCTAAATCTATTTTTCTTGTTTTCCTTCCATGATGTAAAGTCCTTCTGAGAAGATACTATCTTGCTAACATGACAGTCTGTTACAACTTTAATTTTTTAAACACGGCAGTCCCAGACAAATTTGAAGACAAATTGATTGCTTTGTTTTTTTACTCAGGCTCCACAGATTGGAAGTACTTATTTGCTAAATATTATGGAGAAAAGCTTTTCTTTTTCTTTTCTGTGATTGCAGTTCATGATCCTCTTGGAAAGTTCCCAAACAGGGGAAACTTGCCTAAATCCATGTAAAGCTTTGCGGGGCTTGGTACAGTGCTCACCCTCAATCAGCTAAGTGGTGAGCTGACACCTTCTGTGTCTTGGGAATTTTTATCCTACTCTCGGACCTATCGCCGAACTTGAGGTGGCACAATGGTTGTTTCTTGTGAGCTCTTGTCTTTCCAGATTTGTAAGCCTGCCTTTTGCATTTCTCTGTTGTCTTATGGAAATATGGACTCGTCTCTGAGTAAATTTCCAGAATGAAGGAGAGCTTGGAAAACATCTCATTATCACAAAACTATGGTTTCTTATAAGCTCTATTCCATATGTAAATGCCCACTCATTTGAGTTTCTTTTCAATGTTTGGCATTTCAGTTTGTATACATCTACATATTTGTATATAAATTATTCTATGCAATTGCACATTTTAGGAGAAAACTATTATGGGGGTGGGAAACATTATGCTAAATAATTATCATTTTTACAATTTGAAATTTTTTTTCCTTTCTATCCTTTACAGCTTATGTGGCAGTGACACTGAAAGTTCTATAGTTCAGAACCCTGCAATTCAAACACCATATTTTTATTCTTGAATCAAGTGCATTGTAATTGGAGATTTCTGTAGATGTTATGCAGCATATTTCTGTAGTCTCTCTACCTTGTCTATTCAATTGGTGAGTTACTGTTTCCAAACTTCTCTGAGAGAAATGCACCTAACAGCTTGTGATGCAAATTATGCACATACAGGATTATATATTTATACACATAGAGAATTATTTGTGGTGGCGCTTGTGTATGGAAGTGATCCTTCCTATCTGCTTCTTCTCTGATAGCATTACACCACTGCTTGAAACCATGAATGGCACTCTGTTGAAAGATGGTTTCAGACTCTCCTGCAGACTGAGATGTCTCACCCCTTGCATGACTTGATTCACACTCCACTGACATACCCCAGGATCTCACATAGTTTCAGGCTGCTGGGCTTTTGCAAAGACTGTCGTCGCAGTCTGCACTATTTTCTCTGTTTGCGTTTGTTCCTGACAAACTCCAGTCTCAGTTTAAGTGTAGCATAATCTTAAATAACCTTTATCAACTGCCCTAGGGAATCTTAGGTGAGCTTTGCTTCCTTGTCTCTGGTGTACTTTTTAAGTATTATTACAATAAGTTTAGCAAGAACCCTCTATTAAATAACATTCTACTTTAACATGTGATATGGAACCACAGGACAAGTGCATTAATTATTTGCATCTAAGTTCAAGGACTTGGTCTGGGTGTGAGAGCATAATTTGAGGGGGCATGATAGGAGGCAGGCTCTGGACTCAGTCTTTCTGTATTTGTCCCCACATAACTATCCCTGCTGAAGCTCAGAGCTGAGTTAATGCCGATCCTGTACCGAGATAACCCTACTCTCTGCTTGAGTTACAACTGGAGACCACCTGAACGATGGCAGCTATCCTTTCCACAGATGTAGACGGTGATTGGTCATGGGATATGGCCACCACCTTGTGCATTGGTGTCCTCTGTGTCCCAGGCATGCTCAACCTCTCTGGAGTCAAGCCACATGAAAGAATGACCTGTCTTTAAGGACCCAGGGAACCAGTAATCCTCCAGGAGAGAGGGTGTGTTTGGGATTTAGGAACCACAGCCTGCAAGATGTCCTACATGGGCATGGAGGGAAAACAGCAGATTATCCCCTCAGTGTTCCTAGATGGATGAAAATTATCAGAATATGTTAATAAAACTAGAAATGACCAGACAAGATCACATGCCTCTCAGGATACAGACCAAAATGGAGCAAGCCCTGCTGATCACGTTTTTTTTTTTTTTTTGAGTTGGAGTCTCACTCTGTCGCCCAGACTGGAGTGCAGTGGCTGCTCCCGGCCACTGCAGCCTCGACCTGCTGGGCTCCGGCGATCCTTCCACCTCAGCCTTCCAAGTAGCCGGAATTACGGGCATGCGCTACCACGCCCAGCTGATATTTTGGTTTTTGTAGAGATGAGGTCTTGTCAAGTTGCCCAGGCGGGTCTCGAACCCGTGGGCTCAGGCAATCCACTCACCTCAGCCTCCCAAAGGCGCGGGATTACAGGCTGAGCCACCGAGTCCGGCTCTGATCACGTTTTTCTCTTACCTTTCAGCTTTGCAGGAGTGGTGTGGAGAGAATGAGGGCACTGGGGGAGGAGACGGGAGGAGCCATTGCAATTGAGGAACTGGTCTAAAACGTGGCCTGACTTTTCGGTATAAATGATAACAAATCTCCTCAGATGATGCAGACCGAATGTCTCTACCTTCTCAATCTTCATTTCTATCATCCCAAGACAAAATGAAGAGGACAATGAGCCCTTATTAGTGACCAGAATTTTATATTTGTCTGTTATGTATCTTTTTCCCCTTTCTATATGAACATCTTGATGCACATACTTTGTGTTTTCATTTCAGTATCCTCTAGCATGACACCAGGTCTGCATTAAATAAATGAATACCGAATGAATAAATGATGATGATGCATTGTTTCCTTTGATGAAAAACAGGCATTTTTATAGGACTACTAGTCTGCTTATTTGTGTTAAACTTATGCTCTCCGCAAGCATGGCACTCTGTAAATGTTCCTGTGTGAATATATCCACTTCTAACTTTTGTTTAAAAAACTGCTTTGAAGTTGTAAACTGACAAATCAATGCAGAATTCTATGAATGCCATTATTTTCAGCATTCACTCCTTTTAAAAGAAAAGGAAACTTCCTTTCCTCACCTCCCACTGCCTGAAGAAACTTTCCTTTTTGAGAACGAAATTACCATTTGTTTAAAGCTTTCTCTTCAATTATAGCAATTTCCACATGTTTTTAAACTATTCTCAGCTAAAGGAAAATCAACATTATATACTTTTGAAACAGAGGCTAATCTGGTAGACACCGGTTTAAAGTAATCACAGCTGAAACAAATGAGTTGGAAGATTTTTTTGTGTATGCTCATGGCCATGGCCCATGTTGTCTATGAGTTGTCTGTGAGCTCAGACGCGGGACAAATTTCATTGAAAAAATTTTTTTTATTGAGTCAGAGTTTCACTGTTCTCCAAATCATGGCTCACCACAGTCTCGACCTCTTGGGCTCAGGCAATCCTCCCATCTTAGCCTCCTAAGTAGCTGGAACTGCAGGCGTGTGTCACCACGCCTGGCTAATTTTTTAAAAAATATCTTGTAGAGTTGATGTCTCACTATGTAGTCTAGGCTGGTCTTGAACTCCTGGGCTCAAGTGATTCTCCCGCTCCGGCCTCTCTGAGTGCTGGGATTACAGGTGTGAGCCCCTGTGCCTGGTCTGCACTGTTTTTGAGTGCAGTTAAATCAGTGCGTAAAGTGAACCTTGAAATGAACTATCAAATAGCTCAATTTCTTCCTAAGGATAAGGCAACATACCCATCTGGCAGAAGTTTTCCTTGTGCATTTTTTGTGTTCCACAGGCTTCTGTTGGGAGCACAGGACCAGAGCAGTGACTGCTATCACCCGCTCTGCCCTGCCAATTCTAGCTCCTGACAGGTAGCAGCCTGGATTCTTGGCTGCAAAGAATCTCAGACAGCTTCGACGTGCTCTAGGGAGGGCAACTGTTTAGCCTGAGCAATTCAAAGAAGCATAATTGTGCTTCACAGTACACAGAAAGTCACCACATCTGTTTCGTATTTTTGGCTTTTAGAACTGAACTAGAACAGAGAAATAAACATACAGCTTTGAATATAGAGTAAAAACAAGTTCATGGTGCACAGATGAGCATATTGTATGTAACTCAGTGAAAATTTCCTTAATGAGGGTTTCTTTTGGTAAAGTGAGAAATATTTCTGGTGTTAATCAAGGTTTTTTTAAAAAAAGATTTAATAGAAAATATTATCTATTTAAATGTCAAGACAGCCTATCATTCCCCCTTAAATCTATTATAGTCAATTGTTGAGATGGTGCAGCGGCGTTCACGTGACCTATTGCAAATATTTGGGGCGTCATCTGCTCTGTGTTAGCCTTTCTAGTGATGGTTATTTAAAAAAAAAATAATTTGGATGGAGTAGGCTAAAAACATTCAAGGCAATGAATTAGAACTTCATTAACTACTTTCATCTTTTATTTTGGTTCAAATGTAAATGCAGTCATTTCATATCTAAGTGTATATAATATGTGATGACTGTCTTTTAAAAATGTAATCTAGCAGAAAATACGTCTTAATTTGAATGTAACACTGCTTTAAATATAATTTTAATATTCTTCAGCATCTGGCGTCTCAAAGAATGAGGTCATTTGAGGTTAAGAAACTTTTCCCTGCAAATAATAATAATAATAATAATAATCTTCAAACAGTGAAAAAGGCAAGTACTTATCTAAAACAATCAGATTCCATGGACAGAAATTAACATGCATGGAGGTTTTTTGTTTTACGAGGTCTCTACATTATGATACTTACAAACTTCCTGTAATATCTATCCTATGGATAACATTTTTGAGATCTTACAAATGAAAAACCTGGCATTCAATAATCAACTCAAATGAGGTTTATCCTGATGGTACTTAGATCTCTTTTACTCCCTTTCTCTCCATGTGAAATTGTGTGTTTTTGTATTTATTTGTTAATATCTGTCTTCTGTCTTCCTAGCAGTCTGGAAGCACCATGAGATCAAGGACTGTGTTTGTCCTCTGTTATCTACCTTTTGACCAGCTCATATATGAACAGCAAAGAACTGATATTTGTTAAACAGTTAAAGATGCCTAACACTGTTCTAAACTACTTAGATACATTGACTCATTTAATACTCCCAATAACACTATGAATGGATTATTATTATCCCTACTTTATAGATGAGTAAAGAGAAGCACAGAAAAGTTAAGTAACTTGCCAAAGTCACACAGCTAGCAGATAGCAGGAACAGGTTTTGGAAGCCTAAGCAGTCTGACTCTTTCTAGATCTATGCTTTTAATTACTAAATGGCAAAGTAATTTAATTACTCTTGGCAAAGTAATCAATATTCTGAAATTAATCAAGATGGTAAAAGACCTAATAGACAAAATCACGCACTAAGATGTTAAGGCAGCCTATCATCAGCCCTTGTCATGGTACGTATTCATTTAATAAAAATGCCTTGAATACTTCTTATGAACAACTGTGCTAAGTACCTTTTAGATTACATCACTCAAACCTTGCAGGAACCCAATGTGTGTTGTGGATGTGTGTGTCTGTGTGTGTGCATGCGTGAATCTTATTCTCTCTGATTTTCAGATGAGCAACCTGAGCCTCTAAAAGATTAAGTAATTGATCCAGGTAGCAGCACTCAGGAGTGAATGCCAAGTTTGTCCAAGTCCAAACTCAGTGCTCTGTGTCATGATGCAGTGCTAAAATCTCTTTCTATTCTCTGAATATTAATACAATAGAAGCAGATCTTATTAGCGAAAATGTGATGAGATATTAATCGCCTTGATTTTCGACTTCCTTTATTTTTATTTAATGATTTGGGCTTTGTGAGTAATATGGGTTCATTTTTTTCTTTGCCTTGAAGGGAAAGCAAGGCAGGGCAGACACTCACCTTTGTAACTGATTTAGACTGACAGGAGTTTAGTGTAACCCTGAAGTTATGGACCGGAGACTTCATGATTCTGTGCCGCAAGCCAGAAAGAGTAAATTATTCTGTTCCCCTTTTCTGTCATTTTAAATCTGTAAAGGAATTGTGTGCTATAAAAACTTGAAACCTGCTTCTGCATTGTTAACATATGATTTTTTTATGGGCTGTCGGAAATTAGATAGAGGGGCTGCCTGGTTCAAGTGCTATTTTCAATCAGGTACCTACAACACATTTTCCATCAGAAACCCAATGAGTATTTGTTGATTACAGCGATCATATAATCTTTCACATGCAAATAGTCTAACTCGGATTTCAGTTTGTTTGGTACTCACTGATGATTAAAGAATGGTATAGCTTTATAGTTGTTTTACTCCCATCTGTGCACCAGGCAATCACCACTTACAGATGGTTGTGACTCAGAGACAGGTTGCCACGTGTGAAAAAAGTATGTTTCAGTTATTTTAATAAGATTTATTGCAGTCGTCACAGTTAAATGCTTAAACCTTAATGATAATTGCTGCTAATCTTTCAAGAAAATAATTAGAGTTTAATAAACCTCAAGAAGGATATTTTGCTATAAACGTCAGCAAAATTGCAAAGGTAAGTTGTATGTTTATTTCCCCATTTAATAAATTAGAATACTGTGTATGCCTTTTTCCGTTTTTATATATTAGATTTTATACACACACATTCACACATATGTATTGAGTACAAATTAAAGACCAGTAGTAACTATAAAAAAAAAGAATGGGTCAAGTGGCACCAAATACTTCTGAACAAATATACTAAACTAATTCTTACTAGGATTGAGCTCTTTTTTGTGATAAACTATACATAACATTACATAATATTTATTACTTGGATTATTTTTAAATGTACTATTTGGTGGCATTAATTATACTCACAATGTTGCACAATCTCTACTATCCACTTCTAGAACCCTTTCGTTTTCTCAAATAGAAACCTGAACTGGGCATGCTGGCTCATGCCTGCAATCCTAGCACTTTAGGAGGCCGAGAAGGGAGGATGTCTTGAGGCCAGGAGTTCGAGACTAGACTGGGTTACATAGTGGGACCTCACCTCTGCAAAACAATTTAAAAATTAGCTGAGCAGAGTGGCGAACACCTGTAGTCCCAGCTACTCAGGAGGCTGGAGTGGAAGGCTTGCCTGAGTGCAGGAGGTCGGGGCTGCGGTGAGCTGAGCCGTGATCACGTTACTGCTCTCCAGCCTGGGTAACAGCATAGTACTCTGACTAAAAAACAAAACAAAACCCAACCAGAAACCCTGTGTCCTTTGAACAGTAGCTCTCCATTTCCTCCTCATCACAGCCCCTAGTAGCACCTATTCTACTTCTGTCTATGACCTTGCCAATTCTGAGTATATCGTTGCTACAGTTTGTCTGTGTCCTTCCAGAATTCATGCTGAAATTTAGTCTGCAAGGCCATAGTCTTAAAAGATGGGGCCCTTAAGAGGCGATTAGATCATGAAGACCATAGATGAAATTGGTGCCTTTATAAAAGAGTTTAAGGGAAGGATATTATCCCTTGTGGTCCTTTCGCCATGTGGGACTGCAGTACGAAGGTGCCAGTTTTGGAGCAGAGACCAAGTTGTCACCAGACACCAAATTTCCTGGTTGTTTGATCTTGGACTTCTCAACTTCCATAACTGTGAAAAAAATGTATTTTATAAATTATTCAGCATACTGTGTTTTCTTATAACAGCAGGAATACAAGTGGAATTAATACATTTGCCTTTTTGTTTCTAGCTTATTTCATTTATTGCAATTATTTCACTTAGCATATTGCTTTCAGGTTTATTTATATATTAGAATTTTATTCTTTTTTATGGCTGACTAATACTCCATTGTATGCATATACTACATTTTGTGTATTCATTTATCTGTTGATGGTTATTGGGATGAACATTGTGGCCTTTTAGATATTGTGAGTATTCTACTGGAAACACTGGCATACACGTATCTGCTTGAGTCCCTGCTTTCAGTTGTTATGGGCATACACAGAAACGTGGACTTGCTGGATCATATGGTCATTCTATTTTTAGCTTTTTCAGGTGCTTACAACCTGTTTTTCACAGAAGTGACATCATTTTACATTTCTACCAGCAGTGCACAAGGGCTCTAATTTCTCAATATCTTTGCCAACATAATTTTTCCATTTTTTGAATAATAACCATCCTATGAATGTTAACCTTGAGATTTTGTTAAACCAAATAGACACTTTGAGTACTCATATACAATTTTTTATTCCCTAATTTTATGCAAATTGTCACAAAGTTGCAATTTTGAATGATCTTAATGTGAATTGTGCCATTATTTTTATTTGTTTGGCTAATCTTCCTGACTCTGAATAGGAAAGTTTCTTTACTAAAGACGATGCCAAAGGTACATCTAAATGATGGTTAACCCCGTGTGAAAGCTTAAATAGAGAAGTAGCTTCATCTTAATACATAAAATAAAGGCATCAATACATACATAACTACATGAAGAGAGATAAAATGATATTGCTCTAATTCAATGCACTTCTGTTGTTTCTCATTTAGGATGTTGTGTGTTTGCCAAGTAAGCTGAAATCAGATTATATGTGTGTGTTATGTAGATCTATATATATGTATATATACACACACACATACATATGACATATGCACATCGTATATACACACAGATATTTATACAAAAGAGGCTATTGCATTTATGATGGGCAAGTTATGCGAGATCCTGATAGGTATCAAAATCTGAGATACTCTGGTTGACTTTGAAGTTTAGGATTTGTCTTTGCTGAGGATGTGCTGACATTCTGGGGCTGGGTTAACAGACAGGAGCAGGTCTACTTACACATTTCAGTCATGGTTTTTTCTTTTTCAAACAAGGACCTAAATCTGCGTTTTTGATTTGAATAGAGTTTGTGCCTTTTACAAGATTGTTCTCTGTTAAGTGTGTACTTCTGGTGGATGGAAATGTGGAGACCGGGTGTTGGGGAAAGAGTTCCACTCTGAGGAGAACGGGGCTTCCCATTTTGAGAAAAAAAAAATCAATGAGTATTGAGTTTTGATTGAAGATGGCTACAAACCATCCTTTAGACACATTTTAAGGTTTAGTATTTCATTTCTTGTACTAAGCACCAATGTTTTATCACCATATAATTCTAGGTTTATATGGCTTTGGAGCTTCAAGTTTGAGTTCATGTCTGAAATAAAAGTCCTTAAATTATTTATTTGTAGTTTTAGATGAAATAACTTCGTGGTATTTTTTTTCAGAATCAAGTTCAGCATGTTTTATAGAACCATTATGTAGAAAAACTCATTTAAGAAAGTATACACAAATGAAATAATTCTTCTGCGAGATCTATAACATTGTAACATTTTCATAGAAGTCATGTCATATTTATTTGTAAGAAAATTAATTTACAATCACATTTAATAAGATATTAATCCTAGAAAGAAGTTTTGCAGCTCTGATCAGGTCACTGTAAAAGGTAAATAAAGCGAATGATGTCTTTTTCTCAGATAACTTGTATTCTAAACTGCACAGAAGTTGGAAAATTGTGCATGTATTTAAAATACAACCATAACCGAGAGACCATGTTGTTGGGAATAGCCAATATTCTTGTACTGGAAAATGCGTATGCGGCTAGATGGTTGTAGAAAGAAATGAATCATAGCCTCTCTTCCAATGAATGAGTCATGCTTGGCTGAATGGAGGTGGGCATTTCAAGTCCTCTTTCTTTGAGTGATGGAAAATTTTTCATCATTTTATATATTGTTCAATACCTCAGTCACTATCCTTGTTGATGAATGATATGAAAAATGGTCATTTGTCATTTACAATCAATTGAGATATTTACAATTAATGCTTTCTTTCCATAGATTTGAAAGTGCTTTCCAAAAAAATCAATTAATTCTCACAGTATACTACTGTAAGGTTAGTCCTATTATCACCATTTTATGGACAAATTCAAAGCAAGAGAGGTTAATTAACCCATCGCAGAGTCCAAAGGGCTGAAGTGCCAAGGCAAAAATGGGCTGAGCCCCAACTTGAAGGCCAGGAACTCTGCTTTTAGCATGGATTTTAATTGATTTATATCAGTTTCTCTGGTCTAAAAAGCACATACAATAATTCTGAATTATCATGCAGTGATACAGGGTGGATTAAATAATTAATATTCTGAAGTCCTTTATAAATGTGAATTATTATGACTCATTCTAGCTTTAGACCACTAAGTAGGCCAAGTTACCATCCAGCACTGGTGACTAAAGTATAAATTAATTGACTAAGTGAGAAATTCATCTCACACATTTCCTGTTGAGATATAAGAGACTTCTCGTTCTGATGGGAAATCTATATATGCAAGGGTGCATTGACTCTGTTCCCCTTAATGTATATGTTTGCATTCAATTCTCGAAGAAACTGGAAATTCATTTTACACAGACAGATGCTGTGTTCCAAATACCAGCATAAAATGCTCAGGCTTCTGTAGGTAAAGCTTATGTCTTCTTTTCTGGAGACACACTTTAGGAATAACGTCATATGGTTGGCCAAATAGTTTGCTTTATCAATTTTTTTCCACACGTGTTTAAAAAGCCTATTTAAAATGGTATTTTCTCCAAGGAGATATTATTCATAAGCTTGTGCTTATGTTTGGTGCTTTTTTAATCGACATGCTTAGGGAACATTACAATATTGGAAATCCAAGGATTGTGTTATTGAAAGTTGTTCCCCTCTATTCATTTGATTAGGAAAGTTTTTATGGGAGAGACAAAACCCCCAAACAGTTCACTTATAAAGGAAGGGAGACCAGAAGCAAAACCTCAATTTCTCAACCAACTCATCTTCGACAAAGTCTCTACTGTCAACCACTGGGGAGAGGAGAATCTATTGAGTAACTGGTGCTGGGAAAACTGACTGACCACATGCAGAAGATTAAAACAACACCCCTACCTATCACCATACACAAAAATCAACTCTAAATGGATCAAAGACTTAGATGTAAAGCCTCAAACTAAAAGAAGCTTAGAAAATGCAGGAGACACCTTTATGGAAATTAGAACTGGCAACCAATTCCTGATCAAAACCCCAAATGTCCATGCCATAAAAGATAAGATAGACAAGTAGGACCTCATCAAACTGACAAGCTTCTGCAAAGCCAAATAAACCATTGAGAGAGCAGGGAGATAGCCCACAGACTGGGAAAAAATATTTGCTAACTGTATATCTGACAAAGGCCTAACATCTAGGATCTACAAGGAACTCAAACATGCCGAAAAGGAAAAAACAAACAGCCCCAGTGGGCAAAAGACTGAATAGAGAGTTCTCAAAAGAAGACATACAAGCAGCCAACAGATACATGAAAAAATGCTCAGTCTCACTAGTCATCAAAGAAATGCAAATTAAAACCACACTGAGATACCACCTAACTGCAGTCAGGAAGGCCATCATCAATAACTCAAAAAATAACAGATGTTGGAGAGGATACAACGAAAAGGGAACACTTTTACACTGCTGGTGGGAATGTAAACTAGTACAACCTCTGTGGAAAACAGTGTGGTGATTCCTAAAAGACCTAAAAATCGACCTCCCATACAACCCTGCAATCCCCTTACTGGGAGGATACCTGGAGGAATATGAAATCACTCTATGAAAAAGATACCTGCACACGCATGTTTATTGCAGCATTATTCACAATAGCAAAACACGGAACCAACCGTGCTGCCCATTGAAAGAGGACTGGATAAAAAAAATGTGGTACATATACATGATGGAATATTATGCAACCATAAAGAAGAACAAAATTATGAACTTTGCAGCAACTTGGATGGACTTAGAGGCTATAATACCAAGTGATCTATCACAGAAACAAATAACTGAGTATCACATGTTCTCACTCATAAGCAGAACTTGAACAACTCTTAATACTATAAGAAAGGGATTGGCAATAGTGGGAAACTGCCTGGGGTGGGGGGGCACACCTCATCAACAAGGGTACCTGCATAATGAACATTTGTATACCTAACCCTGAACTGTACCCTACATATTTAAAATAAAAAATA
Source organism: Carlito syrichta (assembly GCF_000164805.1). NCBI lineage: Eukaryota > Metazoa > Chordata > Mammalia > Primates > Tarsiidae > Carlito > Carlito syrichta. The sequence continues at coordinate 232,294 of NW_007255552.1, forward strand.
AAAATTAAAAAAAAGGAAGGGAGAGCTGGAGTTGGAAGATGCTTAAGACTAAAACTAGTTATTTTAGTTCTATGGATTTTCAGAGGCATAAGAAAGTCTATCTAAAGAATTCTTCACATATGAATGGATAGGTGATGAGAATAATTTTCAAGATTATGTTTAGACAGCTTTTATATTGTCACCAAATATCTCTTGAGAAGCTATTATGTGCTAGACACTGTTCTAGGTGTTGAGAGTAAGGACAAGGATCCAGCCCTCTATTTCTTACAGTTAAGGAATTTATTTTTTACTTCTGATTGTTGAGTGCTTCTTCCATGAAAAAGTGTTGAATTTTGTCAAGTCCTTTTTCTGAGATGATCATTTTTTTGCCCTTTGCTTTATTATTATGGTGTATTACACTGATTGATTTTCATATGCTGAAGCTAACTTTGCATTCTTTAAATAAATCCTACTTGGTCATAGTGTATAAATCTTTTTACATGTTGCTGTATTTGGTTAGCTGGTATTTTGTTGAAGATTGTTGTGCCTATATTCATGAAGTATAGTAGTCTATAGTTTTCTTTTTCTTATAATGTCTTTGTTTTTCATATCAGTGTAATCTGGCTTCATAGAATGAATAGAGAAGTGTTACCTCCTTTGCTGTATTTTATTTTTGGAAGGGGGAAGAATTTGTAAAGGATTGGCTATTGATTAATTGTTCTTTAAACCCTGAGTAGGAATACCACTGATGACATCTTGTCCTGAAATTTTCTTTGTGGAAAGTTTTCTAATGGATAATTCAATCTCTTTACTTGTTATAGGTCTATTGAGATTGGCCATTGCTTCTTGAGTTTGTATTTTCTTTTTTTTTAGGCATTTGTCCATCTCATTTAGGTTATCTAATTTGTTGGTATGCAATTATTCTAAGTATTTCCTAATAATTCTTTTTATGTCTTTAACGTCAGTAATGATATTCTTGCCTCCATTCCTGACTTTAGTAATTTGAAATTTCTTTTTTCTTGGTCTGTCTTACTAGAGGGCTGTCAGCTTAAAAAATTTTTTTTCATAAAAGCAACTTTTGGTTTTCTTATTGTTTTTTCTGTTCTCTATTTATTTCCCCTATAATCTTTATTATTTCCTTTTTCTTTGGGTTTAGCTTGCTTTTCTTTTTCTAGTTTCTTACAGTGGAAGATTTGGTTATTGATTTGATATATTTTTATTTAACATAGGTGTTTTGAGCTATGCATTTTTCTATATTCACTGTTTTTTCTGCAAGCTATGTGTTATGTTATATTTTCATTTTCATTTCAAAATTTCATTTCCAACTTCTCTTGTGAAATCCTCTTTGACCCATTGGTTATTTAGGATTGTATTGTTTAATTTCTTTATATTTGTAGACTTCCTAAATTTTCTTCAGTCATTGATTTCTCATTTTATTTTATGCTGTCAGAGAACATTTTTTATAGGACTTTAATATTTAAAAAATTTAACAAAGCCTTTTTTGTGATAAACCTATAGTGTATTCTGAAGAATGTTTCATGAGTGCTTGATTTTGCTACTTTTGCGGGGAATGTTCCAGCACTGTCTGTTAGATCTAGTTCTGTTCAAGTCTTTTATATCTTGATAGACCTTCTGTCTGTGTTGTTCTATTCATTGTTGAAAGTGGGGTATAGAAGTCTCCATCTGTTATTTTTGAATGATCTATATCGTACTTCAATTTTATTATTTTTTTACATCCTGTTTGGAATTCTATTGTTTGATGCATTGTCTTAGTTTGTTTTGTGTTGCTATAAAGGAATACCTGAGACTGAGTAATTTATAAGGTACAAAGGTTTATTTGATTCGTGATTCTGCTGGCTGGAAGATTGGGCATCTGGTGAAAACCTGAGGCTATTTCACTCATGGCGGAAGGCAAAGAGGAGCTGGTACGTGTTGAGATCACATGGGGAGAGGGGAAGCAAGGGAAGGGGTGGAGGTGCCAGACTATTGTTAACAACTAGCCCTCAGGGGAACTAATAGAATGAGAACTTACTCATCCTCAATGGGTGCATTTATCTAATCATGAGAGATATACCTCTTCAACCCAAATACCTCCCATTGGGCCCCACCTCCAACATAGGGAGTCAAATTTTAATATGAGATTTGAAGGGAACAACCATCTGAACCATAGCATGAGTATATGTTTATAATTGCTAGATATTATTTGACACATTTATAATTATACCATGTCTTTTGTTTGTGTCTAGAGAAAAAATTTTGTTTTACAGTCTATTTTGTGTGATATTACTATAGCCACTATAGCTCCCTAGTTCTTTTTTATTACTGTTTGCATGGTATATTATTTTCTATCTTTTAACTTTCAATCTTTTTGTGCCTGTGGATCTCCAGTGTGTCTTTAGTAGAAAATGCCTAGGTAGATCATGTTTGTAAAAAATTTGCTACTGATTTCTACCTTTAATTGGAGAATTTAATCCATTTATCTCTAATGGGATTACTAAGATGACAGGATTTGCATTTGTCATTTGCTACTTGTTTTTAATTTGTCTTATATATACTTTGTTCCTCTATCTCTCCATTTCAGCCTTCTTTTGTGTTAAATAGATGCTCCCTACTGAATTATTTTAATTCTCTCATTGCTCTATTACTGTATTTTATTTTCTTAGCAGTAACTGGGAATTACAATTAACATCTTAACTTAATCTAGTCCAGATTCATGCCAATTCTATCAAAATAATACAAAATTTCACTTCTATGTGGCTCTTTTTTCTCTTCTTCCTTTGTGCTGTTATTGTTGAATGCTTTCCATCTTAATAAATTGTATATACAAGGACACAGATGAATAATTATTGCATTGTACTGTGGTCTTTTATATAGGAGAGGAATAGTTACAGACAAAAATAAATTTATGCTTTTATATTTATCATATAGTTACCTTTACTGGTATTTTTGTTTATGCAAATTGGTTACTATATAGTATCCTTTTATTTCAGCCTGAAGCAGTCTGTTTTGTATTTCTTATAGTTTGGGTCTGCTAGAAACAAATTCTCCCAGATATTGTCTATCTGGGATTGTCTTAATTTCTCCCTCATTTTTGAATGATAGTTTCACTGCATACAAAATTCTTGATCGCCAGTCTTTCTTTCTGCACTTATTATCACACTGCTTTCCTAACTCCATGATTTCTGATGAGAAACAGACTGTTAACTCATTGAGGATCTTGCTATGTGAAGATTCACTTCTCTGCTGCTGCTTTTAAGATTCTTTCTTTCTTTGTCTTTGATTTTCAATATACATCTAAGATGGGAATCTCTTTAAATTAATTCTACTTGGATTTTGTGGAGTTTCTTAAATGGATTTTAAGATTAATATTTTTCATCAAATTTTGAACTTTTGGGCAATTATTCTTTAACTATTTTTCTGCCTGTTCTCACTTTCCTCTTCCTTTAAGACTCATATTAAATGTATGTTGACATGCTTGATCAAGTACAACAGGGCTTTGAGGCTGTTTATTTTTCTTCATTAAAAAAAATTCTGTCATTCATAAGTAGACTCTGAAAATTTACCGTAATACTATACGAAAGGGACTGACAGTAGCTAGAAACTACCAAGAGAGGAAGGAGGGCATATAATGTTAATAAGAGTACCTGATCTTGAACTAAGCAAAGTGGCAACCAAAGGCAGGCTCTAGCTTTACCTGTATGATGACCACTTGTATACCTACTCCTGAATTGTACTCCACATCTTTAAAATAAAATAAATTAAAAAAAATTCTGTCTGGAGCAAGATGTCCTGTTTATAGAATACATAAATAAGAAAGTAAGTAAATAAATAAATAAAATTCTAGCCCTCAGATTGAATAAACCAATTGACCTATCTTCAAGCTGACAGACTCTTGTTTCTATCTGTTCAAATCTGGTATTTAACTCTTCTAGTGACTTTTTCATTTCAGTGATTATACCTTTCAACTTCAGAATTTCTATTTAGTTCTTTTTAAAATAATTATTTTTTAAACTGATTCTCTATATGATGAAGGAGTATTCTCATATTCTCCTTTAGTCTTTTGATCACAGTTTCTTGTAGTTTTTTGAACATATTGTAAATGACTGACAAACATATTTCTTAAGGTAGCCCAGCATTTTGACTTCCTCAGGCATAGTGTCAATTGGTTGACTTTTTCCCCACTGTGTATGTGCCATACTTTCTTTTTTCTTTGCATGTCTCATAATTTTCTGTTGGAAATTAAGCATAAAATGATATTATGTAGTGATTCAAAAATTAGATTCTCCCCAGGGCTTGTAGTTGCTGTTTGTTGTTGCTGCTAATTTGTTTAATGACTTTTTAAAAAATAATTCTGTAAAATTTGTATTCTTCATTATGTATAACCTCTGAGTTCTCTGTCCACTTAGGTTAGGGATCGGTCAATTATTTAACAGATATTTCCTTAGATGCTTAGAACCAGTAGGTTTCCAGGTTTTCTCCAAGGGGCTCTGTGTGTTTCTTGAGGCATGACTTTGACACCCAGTCGGGCAGTGGAAAACTCTGCCTTAGCCTTTGCTTTCTGTTTGTGCAGTGTCATTGTTTCATTGTTAGACACAGGTGAGAGCTTATGGCCTTTTCAGGTCTTTCTTGAGCATGTGCATAGTCCTGGTTATGTGCACAGCCTTATAAATGTAGAACTTTCCAGATTCTCAACCATACATGAGCTTGGACATCTCATGCTCCAGATTTTCTTTTGTAGTTTTTTAGGTATTCTATTGTTTGTCCAACTGTTATCCAGTGCCTCAGGCAACTAAGGTGTTTAAAAATTGGTTCTAATTGTTTTGAACAGATACCATCAGGATAAAGGCTGTTGACACTGGGCAAGCTCTGAGTCAGGTCATATTAAGCCAGCCTTACTAGTGAGATCTTTCAAGAAATTGTCAGACAGATCAAATAATGACATCTTTTTCTGGGAATGGGACTATGAAAGAGCTCCAACCATATTTTGCTCCATCCTGTGACTGCCAGACTACTGATTTTTACCATGAATGAAAGCTTAGATTTTTAAGACTACCACGGATCTGTTGATGAGTACATGAGAATAAGGCAAGTCAAAAGTCACAAAGATCTCTGTTCTTACCAAAATTCAGTTTTCTTTAATAAACACTCCTCAGATTGCTGCAAGCCTTTATTTAGTTTCCAGGTTTCTGAAAATGTTGAATCTGACCACTTCTTGCCACTATTCTTATTGCTTTTTTGGAGGAGAGACTTTCAGAGGTCCTTATTTGTCATTTTTACTGATGTCACTGGAACATTTATTATGAATTATTTAAATCTCTCTCCTTTTGTTGTAATGTTTCAAATTAAAGCCAGTAGTCTTAGGTTGGGTTTCCTTGAAAACAGCATGTGATAAGGTCTTGTGTGCAGGGTGTTTATTTGAAAGGTTTATTTGAGAGTAAAATGAGAGAGGGAAGGTAGACAATCCCATATACAAGTGTGTTACTGAGTTCACTGTTGCAAGCATGGAGGCTTGGGTGTACTAGGACTTTCATGGAAGCACGCAAAAATCCTTCCCAGACCAGAGGTGAATACACTTATTCATCAGCTTTTGTCCTCTGTTGGTTGAGAATTAGCCACAAGATATTTAATTCCCCCATATTTCCAATTACCCAGTTTCTATGGCCAGAACAAGTTCCTGAACCATTCACACACTAGGGGAAGGGAGTAGTGTTTTCAGGAGACATTGTTGCAGAAAGTGAATCAAAACTCTCACTGTATTGTCCTCTGGCAGAAATTGCAATTGGTGATAGGTTAAGAAGACATGCGTTAGAGTACGTATGTGTATTAGTCAAGGCTCTGCAGAGAAACACAACCAATGGGATCATGATTGATTGATTATAAGGAATTGGCTCACACTATTATGGGGGAGAACAGGTTCCAAGATCTTCAGGGTGAGTTGGCAAGCTGGAGACCAGGAAAACTGTTGGCATGGTTTTCAGTCCAAGTTTGAAGTTCTGCAAGCCAGGAGAGCTGATATGTGTAGTTCCCAGTCTGAGGGACAGTGGGTTTGAGACACAGAAAAAGCTGATGTTTCAGTTTGAGTCCAAAGGTAGGAAAAAAGTCCATTTCTTGTTTGAGGTCAGTTAGGCAGGAAGAATTTCTTTTACTTGGAATGGAGGATAAGCATTTTTATCCTATTCAGGTCTTCAACCGATTGGTTGTGAACCAACTGTTTTTGGACTTCTTTACTCAATCTACCAATGTTAATCTCATCTAAAAATAACCTCAGGGAAACGTTCAGAAAAATGTTTGACCAAATACTGGTCTCCCTTTGTCCTAGTCAAGTTAACTCACAAATCAATCATCACACTATAAGATTTAATCAAATAGTATTCCAGTCAATAATAACTGTTTGTCATCAACTAGTTAATGACTGCCTTAAAAAAAATTTTTTTTTTCAGACAGGGTCTCACTCTGTTGTCCAGGCTGGAGTGCAGTGGCATGATCACAGTTCACAGCATTCTTAACCTCCTGGACTCACATAATGCTTCTGCCTCAGCCTCCTGAGTACCTGGGACTACAGGTATGCATGTCCAGCTAATTTTAAAATTTTTTTTGTAGAGGCAAGGTCTCGCTATGTTGTCTAGGCTGGACCCAAACTCCTGGACTTAAGTGATTGGGCTTGGAAAACCCTGGGATTACAGGCACAAGCCACTGTGCCTGGCTAGTTGCTTTGCATGACAATGTAACATAGTGCTAAGAAATTTTAAGCCTCAGTTAATCAACTTCCCTAGATAGGAATAGAGCTAAAGTACTCAGCTAAACTTGAATAACATTTCCAAAGTTAGGTAATGCATTGAAGGAAAAATAAACATGAAACTATTCTGTTTGGTTTAAGGCCACTCATTTGTAGATGTAAAGATAAACTAAGAAATAAATAAATTCTAAAAAAGGCAATATAAACTTTTAAATTATGAATAACATATATAAAATACTTAATGTCTCCAAATTCTCAAGTGTATGTACTATCATTTATTATTAAAGTATATAATATATCAATGTTTATTAATTTCTGACCCAAGTTTCTCTAAGCAGATCCATGGGTAAGTTATTTTTCATTTCATTTGATGTTATAATTTTAAGTCCTATTTTAATACTGAAATTTATTAATTGTTTTAATTTTAGAGCTATGTGACAGAATTAGATTTCTAGCTCCAGAGGTGACAGCAAAGTTCTGTTGTATTTTTAAAAAATTATTAGTTGATTTGCTTTGAAAAGAGATCTCAGATGTTCAGATTGGGAAGATTTGGGATTTTTCAAGTTTCTTATAGTCCTGATAAAAAAAGAAAATCTATGTATTAATATAGAAGACTCAACTCTCCAAATGTTCCTGTTATTTTCTTTTCATCTTTTTTTGCAATAGTACCATACTTATGGAGCTGTAGGTTATATTACATTGATCTAGATTTTCTCAGGTGGACCAGATACTTACATTTATGCAAATTAATAACTTTTTAAGGTTATTAAATTAGTATGTTTAACTGGGATTGAGAGAACTGCTTTTTTAAATTAATGACCAAGAGGGTGGAGACTGCCCTGTAGGACCCAGGACCCAGAGAACAGAGCATAAAACCACAGAGTTATGCTCAGTCCTTGAAACCTAATGGGATGCTAACTTTTGGACTTTCTAGAAATCTGTGACCCCTTTGTTCCTTCCAATTTCTCTCTTTTGGAATGAAAGTACTTATCCTCTGCCTGTCCCACTATTGCATTTTGGCAGTGAATAGCTTATTTTCTTGGTTCACAGATGCAGAGGAATTTTGCCTCAGGGTGAACCATACTGAGTCTCACCCATACCTGACTTAGATGATTTAGATGACCAAATTTGGAACTTTTGTTGTCGGTGACCAGCACTGACCAAGGGTGGGTTAGGACCCGCACCAGAGAATCTGGACAGCGAGAAGACCACTCGGAGGCAGTTCTTCTGGGAACAGTCTGATCAGGACTGGAGCCGATTTTATTCAAACCTTTTCCAACTTATATACCATTTTCTATACCCTCCAGCAATGTGATAATCACTCACTGGGGGCGTACAAGTTCCGTGCTTTACAAACTATGTATCACAAGACCACCACGAGATCAGCAATTTCCAAGCAAACAATTCGAATTCCATGATGCCTACTGTGCTTACATTAAGGTCACAGGTGCACAATTTCAATACAAATCGTTCAAAGTGTTTTCCATAATGTTCAATGAATCATTCATATTATGCTCTTTGTTCTATACCCTGATTAATACAAAAAACTTTTCTAAGTTAACTCTAGGTTCAATCCAAGTTAACTGATTCCCAATATTTTTAACAATTAATATTATCAACTTAACACTATACTATAATCTATAAGTTTAGTTAAATGACTTAACTGTCAGTTATACTATTATCCTATTACGATTTAACGTAATGCCTTATAACTCAGTTAAAACTTATTCTTAAACTACCAAACTTTACTATAATTCATATGTTTCATATGTCTAAACTTTAATTTTTATATGATCTAGTTATTGGACTTTAATACTATGCTATATCCTATTAAGCTAATACCTCATCATTAATTCTTTCATAAATCGTATAGTAACTATTACACTTGAATAATGTAGCAAAAGGAAACAAAACAGCAAGCATAGATTTACGCAGCTATGAGTGTATATGTATATATTTTATCCTAACAAGTCTACTCTAAAAATCAAATAGTAGCTGTCACACTCTTGAACAAGGAAATGCAGGGTTGCCAAGATGGCGGCCATGGGCTGAAGCAGACAGAGTTTCGGTAATTACGAAACAAAGAAAACGTTCTGCTGGCTAGGGGCAGGCGA
>NW_007255552.1:241446-277861 GCF_000164805.1 Carlito syrichta
TGACACGCCAATATTATAGGTATAACTGATATCCTATGTCAGAGGCGATCTTCCAGATGGGCCTTTACAGGCCTCAGCCATGTAGCTATAGATGTTGGCTCCCAACATTTTGTGCCTACATTTAGATGAGATTTTGGGTACAGTGTTAAAGTTAGAGTGAATGAAGACTTTTGGGGCATTGAGAAGGGGTGGATATATTTTGTACATGTGATAGCTATCAACTGGGGGAGGCAGAGGTAGACTTTAATGAATTAAATAAACATGACAACTTGTTAACAATTCTACAGTATAGTTTCAATCACCAAAGCTGTATTTTACATGTCAGAGTTGGAACCTTAGATTGTGATCTTTCTTGGAAACAGGGTCTTTGCAGATGTAGTTAGCTAAGATGAGCTCGTGCTGAATCAGAGTAAATACCATGACTGTCGTCCTTATAAGAAAGTTGTGTGAAGATGCAGAGTCATACATCCAAGGGAGAAGTCCACATGAAAATGGAGGCAGACTATAGTGATCCATCTGCAAGTCAAGAAATGTCAAGGACTGCTGGACACTGTCAGAAACTAGAAGTGGCAAGAATGACTTCTTCCCTAGAGCCTTAAGAAGTATAATCCTACTGACTCCTTCATTTCAGACTTTTGACATTCATAATTGTGAGAGAATAGAGATCTGTTCTTTAAGCCACTCAATTTGTGTTATAGCAGCCCTTGGGATCCAAGGTAGTATTTATGCTCAGACCTGTCAGGAGTAACTAGGTAGACAGAAACTGGAGCTCAGAAGTCCTTTAAGAACACATAGATACAGAAGGATCTGGCATTGACATGTAAAATACAGCTTTGGTGACTGAAACTATACTGTAGAATTGTTAGCAAGTTGTCATGTTTATATATAAAGAATAAATGCTCTCACTTATTTAGAAATTGTGTTATAACTTAGTACTTTTTTTTTTTTTTTTTTTTTAGTAATCCAAGACCCAGTTCAAAAGAATTTTCCCAAGGATCTCTACCAGCTACAAAGTCATCAGATAACCTCTAAAGTTAACATCACGTATCTCCTTGAAGCATGCCCAAATTTGCCTACTTAATTTTCCACTGCTAAGTTCCCTAGATACTAATAATTTTCTGTTACATTTTCATCTGGCCTTGCATAGTTCATTATTATGTACACATTATTCATAAAGCAAAAACATTTAATAATATAAACCTAGAAAAAGAAAAGAAGATAAATATATATACAGAAAGGGCATGTGCCACTGAACATCTCTTGTAAGCAGAAACCATAGTGGAGCAGATATGGTTAAAAATTTCTTCTTAACGTGAAATTTCACAATGAAACTAAGCAACCAACAAAACGTAAGTTTTAGAGGGCCCATTCTTCCTCTTTTCTGTTCAGTGATTTACCTCTATTGTCATCTTACTTCCGGACATTTCAAGGCATCATTTCTTCAGGATGCCTTCTTTAAACCCCACTTCTAGATAATTATTCCAGCTAGTGGCTGGCTTCCCAGTGCTCTTTCAAACCTCCCACGTCAGTGTCAATATTTGCTTATGTGATTGTCTTCTCTACTTGACCATCAGCCCCTAAAGAAGTTCCTTGGACTATAAAGACTGCTTCAATTCCCAAATCTTGAGTATTATTTCTTTTTAAAAACAGCTTTAACAGTATAATTGATGTACAGTAAGTGCATCTATTTTAAGTGTACAAAGTGACGATCTTTTTTTTTTTTTTGAGTGGAGTCTCACTCCATCGCCTGGGCTGGAGTGCAGTGGCATGCTCACCATCACCCCAGAGTTGACCTGCTAGGCTCCGGGGATCCTTCCTCCTCAGTCTTCCAAGTAGCCTCAACTACAAGCTAGCGCTACCACACCAGGTTAATTTTTGATTTATTGTAGAGACGAGGGCTCTCCAAGTTGCCCAAGCTGATCTCGAACCCACGGCATCAGGCGATCCACTAGCCTCGGCCTCCCAAAGTGCTGGGATGACAGGTTGAACCACTGAGTCTGGCCAGTGATAAGCTTTGACATAAGCATATACTCATTGGCAGGTACTATTACCACAACAGAAGTCTGAACATAACCATCACTCCCAAAAGTGTCCTCATGTAGATGAGATGGCCAAAAATGTCAGTAGGTGGTTGGATATTTATGTAGTGTGTAGCAGGTAGACTAGAAGCCCCATGTGGGACATCGAGCTAGTTTGCTTATGATTATAGTTTAATGATACTTCTGTCCTATTGAAATTCTCTCTCTGAACCTCATCTATTTAGGCAATGGTGCCTTGGGTGTTATGTTAGCCTTAGTGAGTCTGGAGCTCAGTAAGAAGGAATAAAAGACAATACTGTGGTTTATTAATTCCGAGTTGCACATTTTAACTCCTAGAAATAAGGATGCATCTTGCAATCAACAGTGCACCATAGTTTAATTAACATTTTTCTTTTTATTATATGTAAATTAATAGTGACTCTTAATTTTATCTTATATTCTACAACATCTACTTCTCTGCAGTTAAGAGATCAGAGACAGAATGCTCAGTATATTTTCTACAAGTTTTCTAGTTCCCTCCTCAGCAATGCTTGGTTCAGTATTCTTGACCAGTTCTCTGAAGGTTGTCACTGTAGGACGCAGTGACAGTCAGTTGGAGAGACATAGGAAAATAAGGGAACCAACTGATGTTAACATGACTTGATATACCTATGAGATGATCCTCTTTCCCAAAAGAAATTAAAATCTTCCAAGTCACAATATATTTAAAGGAGGACACATTTTAGGACCCTACCAAAAATAGACTAAGTGGAACCAGAATGAAGGACTAGTTAAAAAAGGAACAAGGAGAACATGAAAAATACATCTTGTTGCAAGTTTACTTTGGAGCTGCTTCATCAAAGTAGAGGTATAAATAAACAATTTCATAATGTTGTTATTGTTGATTGTGTGTGTTCGGGAATGCTGCTCCTTTGGATGTACTGGCTTGTTGGCTGGTGAGTACCACACACTGTTGCAACTGGAATAAAAAGATAGTAGTAAAGAGGTCACCTTGATCCCTGAGACTGGCAGGCTGTTCATGTGATTTCAAATTGGAATGTACTGTGTTGTCCTGACCATAGTCAAGGGTCTTTTGACTTGTTCTTTAGATTTAGACACTTGCTTTTGTTGGACACAGAGACTAGGTCTGTTTCTCAGGAGCAGAGTTATGTTAACCAAGCACCTGAGCCAAATCTTCAAGGAACAGTGAGAAATACGACTCAAATAGACTGACCTTTGCATGTTAATAGGACAAACACATCATCATATTTTAGGGAGAGCTACATGGGAAAACTAAATTATAATCAGAAAACCACTTGATGAGGATAGAATTATTACAAGTAGAGTTAGTTGTGTGATAAACAAGAAAGCAGAATGCATAAATCAGTGGTTCAGGACACACTATCTCTGTATCATGCTTACTCCAGAACTAACCTCTGCTGTCTAAGCTTCTGTTATCCGTGCTCCAAAGTTGGCCATCTGTAAGCAGTCTGTTTTCTCTGTCTCAACTTTGTCATATGTCTCTCTTACTTGGTGTTTTTATTATACCTAAACACTGCAGTCAGATATCACAGACAGTATCTCGATTCACCCTTGCACTTGGATATATTTAAATATATAATATTTTAGTTGTTCATCTTTCATAATTTTTGTACTGGGAGACACCCTATCATTGCTGTCATGTACTATCATAAGACATCACATTCCAGATTGCATTCAGTACTTCAGTTTCTTGGAAATGTTTTTAGAATTTGGACAGGCCATGTAAAAAATCCAAGGAGATTGAAGAGGTCGAAAACATTTGTTTGGCAGTTTTCTTGAAGCAAGTTTCACTGTTCTCGTGTAATCAGAATTGGCTTAAAAGTGAGGTGGATACACGGAACCTTTCTTGAATATTCGTGTTTCCTCCATTATAGTTATTCTGACAGACCTATTAGTCTCTTTAGCTTCCTTTTTTTGTTTCACTTTTTTCTTTTATCAATAATGGAGAATGATTCTCAATTCATGCAAATGAATATTACTATACAGATAAGTGTAGCTGACACTCACTGCATATTAATTTTATTATTCAGATTTGGCATGTGCATAAATTAAGTTGTGTCATTCAAGTTTCTTTATACAATTGTTGGAAAATGAATAGTTTCTGAGCTAAAGTCATTCTCTTACTAACTTTGTTTTTATACTTCTTTATAAATATACCTATGAAGATTATTCTTTTTCCGGTTTTTTAGAAAGGAAGAATTATAAGTAGAGAGGTAACAATGGGAAGGATCTGGTTTCATTTGCATGAAATTATTGTTCAGAAGAAAATGATTGTACAAGTATTGCAATGTTGAGATTGTACGCAGTACATAATAATTATGTAACTGTTATTGGTCAGAATTGTCAACTTTTTTTTTTTTTTGAGTTGGAGTTTCACTCTGTCGCCCAGACTGGAGTGCGGTGGCCAGCCTCGACCCGCTGGGCTCCGGCGAACCTTCGCCTCAGCCTTCCTTGTAGCTGGAACTACAGGCGCGCGCTACCACGCCCAGCTAATTTTTTGATTTATTGTAGAGATGAGATCTCGCTGCCTAGGTGGGTCTCGAACCCGCGGGCTCAGGCAATCCACTCAGTTCAGCCTCCAAAAGGCGCAGGATTACTGGCCAGAATTGTCAACTTTTAAGAACAACCTTTGAGGAATAATAAGTTGAGGTAAGTGTGTATAGAGAGTAGACCAATGAGAAATTTTTACTGGAGAAGTGGTGGGAGGGTGGAGCCTGGCTGCTGTTCACCAACCATACTTCTTCTTAGCCATGTAGTCAGACCCTTCCTAGCCTCCCATGCACTCAGCTGTTGCCATGCACTAGAGATCTATCCATTGCAGTGTGAGCAAAAGTGACAAGTTTTAGTTCTAGATCTTTCTTGCAGAACTCTGATAGGCAACACTCCAACCTCTTTCTTCTTCCACCAACTTGGCATAGTTGGGCTCAGTGGTCTTGGAAGGCACATATTGGAAATATGGTGTCACAGAAGGGAAAAATCCTTACGCTTCGAATTGCTACTTAGATGAGTGCTTAGAAAAAATAGTTGGTTTTTATACAAACAAACAAACAAAAACTTCTATTGTGTTTGAGGTATCCTGCATTTTTGTGTTTTTACTTCAGCTCTTATTATTTTCACTAATGCCAACACTTTTTGATAATCACTTCATTTTTAGCTATTGCTAATCGATCAAGACTTTTCATAGCCTTAAAGATACCCTTAAACTTTAAAAAATTATTCTTGAAAGGCTTTATTGTTAGTAAGGGTCCATTATTAGTAGGCAACAGTAAATATCAGGAAATCCTTGGCTTGACATGCAAGGGGACTTTGCAATTTGATAGAAACAAAAGTCAAAGATTCTTATTTATTGTACACGCTGATTTCTAAAAATACCAAAGCAAACACTGAGAAAAACGATGATTTCAGCACTGTTGGCACTGCATTTGGATTGTATATGTTTAATTCATATTCAGTAGAATATGGAAGATCTCCCTCCCTTCCTTCCTCCCTCCCTCTCCCATTCTTCCATCTCTTCCCTCCTTCTATCTGTAAAGTATGCTACACAGCTAGATACAGCTATTTTAGACAAACACGTTTTCTGTCTACAGACTGAATTTATCCTTGACCCCATAACTGACTACACAGGAATATGCAACACAAGAGAATGAACCAAGTGAGCACATAATGAGAAATTTCCCATGAATAGGGGATGAGAGGGAATCAGAGGAGTCTCCTATGAGAAAGTAACACTAAAGCCGAGAACTGAAGAATGAGTAAAAGCTATCAGGGCGAGTGAGTGAGAGCAATGGACAGAGGACTCTCAAAAAATTACACAGGCGGAACGACTGGAGGATGGACATCATGCATTGGCAAGGTATTAGGAAAGCCTGCAGAAAGAAATAGGTATTGGGTCAGGCAGGGACTTCCTCAAGTATGTTAAGAACTTGGACTCTATATTAGACACTAACAGGATACTGTGTGTTTTCAAGGTGAACGGCATGACCAGATCGGTATTTTAAAGTGATTATTCTCTTTCCAGTGAAATGGGATTTAGAGAGGGGAAACAATGACCCGTGAAGCTGCTTCATAAGTGATGGTGACAGTCCAGATGAGAGATAAAGGTGACTAGGATGAGGGTGATGGAAGCCTGAGGACCAACTTGAAAGATGTTTAGGAGACAGTATTCACAAGATTTTGTGAATGAGTGGATTCAAGGGTAAGGAAAGAGTCAAGGATAATTTGCTGGTTTCTGGCTGGGCTCACTGGATAGATGACATGATACTTTACCAAGATTGAGATTACTGATAGACAAACAGGAGGAAAGACGAGTTTATTTTTGGACATGCTGAATTTGGACCTATAAAATGCCCAAGTGGCTTGTTTTAGTGTTTATATAGTTACCTAATGTGTGTCTATTAGGTGAGTATATAATTAGGTAGCTGAATTAAAGGGTCTGAGACTCAGTAGATAGATTTGGATTAGGGGTAATGTTAGAAAGTAATGGTCCCTTAGAAATAATTTTGTTTAATCCCACTATTTCATAGATGAGGAAATTATTCCTTAGGGACATGTATTCATATAGTGCTTTATCATTTGCAACACATTTTATAACATCTCACCTATTTTCTACAACTCTTCATATGAGGAAGTATTATTTCCATGTTTAAAACTGAGAAGTCTAAGACTTGAGGTCAACATTTTTAAGGGTTCCTACTACTTGAAGATAATGAACCTCTCTGTAAAGGATTCAAGTGACTTATCCTTCTAGTGACAGGTAAAGATACTGTAAGAAGAAGGACAAATATTTGGCGGGTCCTGAAGGGT
This sequence comes from Carlito syrichta, assembly GCF_000164805.1. Taxonomy (NCBI): domain Eukaryota; kingdom Metazoa; phylum Chordata; class Mammalia; order Primates; family Tarsiidae; genus Carlito; species Carlito syrichta. The sequence goes on from NW_007255552.1 coordinate 248,310, forward strand.
CATTCTTTGTGGCCTTCTTATCATGAAGGCTGAGTGAAATTGCTGAGTAGAACAAGGGCAAAATGATGAGACTTGTTCAGCTGCTCTTGAGCAAAGTAACCTCACTCCCCTATTTCATGGGACTTGCGTAATAGGGGTCTAGCCCTCCTAGTTACTTTGCCATTGGTGAGGAGACTAAGGTGTGGAAAGAAATACAAAAACTTCCTCCCCCAAGAGAATAGCTTTCTCTTTTCTGTGATCCAAGGTAGAGGCACGAGAGAGAGTGGTTTATATCACAATGATTCTAACTTATAGAATTCAGGCTTAACTTCCATATCTAGAACAATAGTATACTGAATGGCATGTCTTTAGATATACATATTAGAGGGAAAGGAATCACTCCTAAAAAACCTATTATGTGGGTTCTTTCTTACTGAAGATCTCAAAAACTAGGAGAGTCATTTTATTGCCTTGAAAGCAAGGGAATACATTAGGAAATCCCTTGAGTATTGTTTCTGCCCAATGATACTAAGATAGCACATTTTTTTGAGATTTACAGATATAATATAAACACTGAATTTACTTACTATCTTAAGCTGTTTTAAGTGGCTTCCTGTGCAAAAACATTTTTGCACTGTCTGAATAATCTGGAATTTCTAAATTTTAAATATTTAAAATTTTCTTTAGACTTTAGCAACCCTATTTCAGTGCTTAAAATTAAAACTTATGAACTCTTCCAATCAAGAACTGTTGACCTTCAAGTGTTAACTAGGATCCATTTTGCTTAATACTAACATTGACAATTATAACCTTAAACAATCATATTTAGGTTTTGACATGTTGAAGAAAGAGGCTCCCTCAGAAATAAATGGAAGAGTCTCGAAAAAGAAACAGATTAAGGACATTTTTGAAAAGCTCATATCATTCAGCAAGCATGAGTTTATTTGAAGAAGCAACGTTAGCTTCTGAAATTCACTCGTACTTAATGATGATGGTGTCATCAGAGAGATATTTGTACAAGATCTTGCTGAGAGAGTGTCTTTACTGGAGGCTACTAGACACTCCCCCGGTCTGATTATATGTGTTAATCTCATTGCAAAATGAACACTTCCAATGTTAGCCATAAGCGAGTGACCATGATATATCAGCAAGTTCTTATATCTTTTGAATGATCGAGGGACATTTGAAATACAATTTCTCTTGTCACTCTTCTTCTTTTTAGGAGAAAGACAATACATTCTTTAGCCATTACTCCCAGATAAGTTTCATCACCTCATATTTTCCCACTGGTTTTCACCCTAATTTTACTAGAAACCATGGTCCTTAAATAGTAAAGCTGTCATTATAGTACAGTAGGTTTAAGACAACTACCAAAATTAACTTGGCTGTATTAGATTTTAAGCACTTAATAACTGCATAACGAAATGCAAGGAAAATTTTAGGGAAAAAAAATTTAAAACACACCAAAAACTGATACTGTAATTTTCTGCTTTTATTATTTAAATTTACATAATTACATATATTTATTGTGTATAACATGATATTTGAAAGTACATGTGCATTGTGGATTAACTAAATGTGACTAATTTTTTGTGATACTGTAATTTTTAAGGTTGCATAATGATTCTCTTATGAAACACATGTGCTAAGATACTGAATTTGCAAAAAATTGTTAGTGGGTTTTGCAGGTTATTAAAACTATTAAAAGTGCAACAAATAAGTTTTGGATTCTAAAATACCTCTATAATTGGTATGATGCCAAAAAAAGGATGCCTTCCCAAAAAAAGGTCTTTTGGTTAAAAAAAAAAATCACAGAGTTAAAGTGAATAGAGGCAGTAACCTTTTAGTGTAGAATCCAAAGTTTTGTAAGCAAAATAATTAGTGGGAGAGGTTATAAAAATTAGAGCTTTGGACTTAATTTCCTTCCTCCTTCCAGTGTTGCAAATTCTCTAGGTCTAGGCTGTGGGCTGGGTTCTGCCTTTTCAAAAGTAAAGTGTCCCCAAGTAATCATGATACAAGTAGTCATTGGACTACTTTAGTATGTATTAAAATTTAATCTCCTGGCAATTTGGATAAATCTCATTATCATAATATTGATCAAATGAATCCAGACCTCAAGTGGTATGTAGTATATAATTCCTTTCTATAAAGTTAAAAAAATGAGAAGAGTTAAAGTTAAAAAAATGATCTATGTCCTTTTAGAAGTTGGACTAGTGATTACCTTTGGTAGGAAACTGCGATTATAAAGGTCATGGGGGGGTTGTTTAGTTTTGTCTTTAAACATTTTTGTATTTTATCAATTTACTTGCCTCAAAGAGCATGTGTTACTAATGAAATTTGAAATTCAAAAAAAGAAATAAGGCCAGGTCTGGTGGCTCAAGCTTATAATCCCAGCACTTTGGGAGGCTGAGGTGGGAGCATTGTTTGAAACCAGGAGTTACCAACCTGGGCGACAGACGGAGTCCCTATCTCTACAAAAATTAAAATAAATTAGCCAGGTGTGGTTGCCCAAGCTTGTCGTTCCAGGTTCTTGGGAGGTTGATGAAAGAGGAGTGCTTGAGGCCAGGAGTTTGAGGCTAGAATGAACTATCATCATGCCATTGCACTCTAGCCTAGGCAACAGAAAGAAAAAAAAAGGCCAAGAATTTAGAAATTGTCACAGATTTGAAAAGTCATCTTATAATCCAGATCAATGAATTATAGCACAGTATTGAGAACTTGTAATAAAATAACATGAACAAAACAATTCTCATATTTAAAGTTCAAATAAACAAATAAATAGATTTATTTGTAGACATTAAACCTGAATTGAAAAGAAAAAAATTAAGACTCTTCATCTATCTCCATGAGGGAGCCGTTAGGGGCTGCTGAACAGTTGTAGAACTCTTGTCTGTGGATTTTGAAGACTGGAAAAATTTTCTTAAGTCTGCATACATATTTTTCAAGCATTTTGGTGATTTTATGTTCTCCTTACTGATTTCTAACCAGGAAAAATGAACTGCTCAATATTTCAGGACCTGTGGTTGATCTACGTGTAAGAACCAAATGGGTTTTAAAGAATGTGCCATATGCCCAACCTGGACGGAGCCATTTTCGTGGTGGTACAATGATTGGGATTTAGGGATTGTCAGCTTTAAGTGCCTTTAGAGACCCGATGAGTAACTTAATTGAGTTCCAGAGAAAGATTTAAGAAAATAGAGTGGCAGGTGTCTGTTGCCCTGAACTACACATGTCCCATTTAAATTTATTTTATAATATCAGGAATGCCAAATAAAATATTACAGATTGGGCTAAAAATGTCCTGTTTTTCATTTTAATGGGCCCATGTGATGTTTTTAAGTGGCTGCCATTGATACTCGGCGGGCAGTTCTTCCTTGTACAAGACTGTTCTGCGCATTGCAGGAAGACTGTCATTGTTCTGAAGCTCCCTGTCCTGTCACTATTGTGTATTGCCCTCAAGATGTTGACAGATAATTTACTTTTGCTACTTCTGTTGAGAACTGTGACATTTAGTAACACATTGGCTCATGTTTCAATGGAGATTTTACCTCTAAAATGGCAAAAGTCCCTTAAAAATGTTAAAATTTATTACTCTAACGAGGTACTAATTAGGTTTATATATTTCTCACGTATATATGAAAATGTTCCAAGTCATTAAAAGTTGACGGGTTTTTCCCTCAATTAGGCACTCAGAAAAACTGTATTGATTAATTTTTTAAAAAGTTAATGAATTGAAGAATTGTTTAAGGCACAGGAAATGAACTGAGTCTGTGACCTTTCTGGCACAGACTTTAACTCATCGATAGAGTTACATTTTACGATGTGATATAAATAATAAATAACAATGGGTGATGAACCCAGAGGGAAAGAAGAGCGTGAGGTGCAGCATTCTGCAGTTTGGATGTACATTATCTTCTACACATCGGTTGCATTGTGGTTTTTTGAGGACTGTGCTTCCAGAGTGTTGCTTGCTAATGGATACCAACTAGAAGGCGAGAAATCTCCCTGTCACATGCTGCGATCAGAGAAGGAAAAGATCTTTGTGGAATGGCTGGGCACTCATCCTAGTCAACTGGCTACTTAATTTGTCGGAAGGAGTTGGACCTTCCCCGCTGGACGGACCTTGGTTTTCAGATACGTTGGAGTTATTCCTAAGTCAAAAAGTAGGTGGCAGGACGAGGCATCCTGAGAATGAGAAGAGCATGAACTCTGGATTCAACAAAGTCCTAGATTTAAATACCAGTTTTGTAATACATCTACTTTGGGAAAGAATATTTCCTGCTAGTTTTCTCATCTATAGCATATATACAATATTATCTCTCCCTTATAGAATTCTTGTCCTTTAAGAATGTGTGGAGGTAATGCCGGCAGAATGCTTAGTTCCTTCCAACTTTTCTTCTCTTCTTTCTTTCCTTCCTATCCCTTCAATTTCCTTTCCTCCTTCCTTCCAAATTCGGTGTTAAATTGGACTATAATGCATTGCCATATTTCCATACAAGTAACAAAGGTAATATCGAAAGTAGACATAATGTTCCATATCAGTCATATATATTTCAGCAATACTAAAAACAATACACAGCAATGTGGTTCATTTTGTAGTTATACCAAAATGTATGTAATTCTCAGGAATATCTACTTGATTGACTCAACTTCTGAGCATCACTTTCTTCATTATTGTTGTTCATATATAAAAAGAAGTTGTAGCAAAGAAACAAAACTTTTTTTCGAGCCTATTATTCAAACGTTCTGTAGGAAACAAATTCTATTAGTTGTATTTTCTCCATAGGATCCATCAAGTATCTCACAATTCTAGTTCAGAATGGATTATTACCTTTCAGTTTTTATTGCTGGTTTTTGGAGTTTGGGACATACTTAGTTCTGATTCCTTTAAATCTCATTAAATCTTGTCAGGCCTGTGCTGTACTTTCTAGGTACTTTCAACATTTGATTAATGTCAAATTGCCAGAGTAAGAATATCTAAAAGGGAATGACGTTCTAGTAAAAAAAATTTCAAATCTGCATCTTTCTGTAAAGCACATGATGAAAAATATACATGCATGTGCCTATTTTATATATGCATTTTTATACTGTATAGTAATAAATCAAGTTATTCTCTATGTGAATAATAATAATTTTTTACAAACTTATTAAGAACAAGTCAATGTATTAAAATATTTAAATGTCAAAGAGAAAGTACATAGTAAAGGCAGAAGATCCTAGAAGATTGCTAATTTTTGAACTGTTGTGTGTCATAAAGTCCATGTCTTTTATTATGAAAAACTTACGGAAAAATCGCAAAAATTGATAATTTGAATGTGCTCTATATCATGAGAATGTTTAATTATTCTGGAGGCTAAGTTTATCCCTTACTAAATAGGTATCATGTTTGACATAAAAATATTGATCTATTTTTATTCTATAAATACAAGTTGATATCACATTTAAGTTTGATATATGTATTTTTTTCTTAAATGATGCCACGCTCTCTGTCCCTGCTGTCTCTGTCTCTAGTCATCAAATGGCAGATATAGCAATATGCAGTACCACATTTTCAACTAATTGCCTCTACTATTATTAATAGTACTTTCTGAAATTGTATGCCCACAGGACAAGGCCCCAGATGGTCTTGGTGACCCAGCTTTTCCCCATCTTTCTCTCTTTTAGTTCTGATGAATAATTGTAGGATGTCCAAGAAGTGTAACAGCCTGAGATAAACAACTGGGAGGAACAGGTGGAGCTCTGTTCTTTTTCTTCCTAGAATAGGATATTCGTAACACTTTGCCCAGTGTGTCAAGTTGCCACCGCCTAGAATAAAATCCAGGGTAGAGTGTCTTTCAGGGGTACCTCAGTTGCAGTGTGATGTTGGGCTTGTGCAGAAGAGACTCCATCAGCCCTGGGCCGCTTTCCTTAAGGGACCAGTTCGCTATGAATCCAAGGCTTACATTGGCCCTTGCTGTCTGTGAGCAATAAAGTTGCCTTGCTGAACTTGTGTGAATGTTCTATCTCATCAGACTCGGGTTCTCTCTCTTCTGTCTTCTTCTTCTTCCATTTCTCAGGGTCTTGTGTATAACATTGAGTCGACACAGGATGATCCAGGATAATCTCTATATTTTAAGGTAAAGTGATGAGCAACTTTGATTCCATTTGAAACATTAATTCTTATTTCCCATGTAACCTAATATATTCACAGCCTCTAGGAATTAGGACATGCATATCTTTGAATGTCCATTGTTCTGCTTGTCACACTCAGAAAACATATTTTGTATGCTCAATTCTTTAAAACATGACGTTTTTTTAAACAATAAGGAATATAGTCAATCTTGTTGAGTGCTACATGTACATGATTAAATAATAATATCTGCTTTCTTCTGTCTTGAGATGGAGTATTAATTTGATCAAGCAGGTTATATCCCTTTGGATTGTTCTGTCTATTTATCAATTACTGAGAGAGGAGTGCTAAAATTTCTAGCTATAATTGAGAATTTTCTGTTTATCTTTTCAGTTTTGTAAGTTTTTGCTTCATATACTTTGAAGTTTTATTACTAGGTCTCTATGCATTTAGTTTTACCATGTACTTTTGGTGAACTGACCTTTTTGTCAGTATAAAATATTCTTCTGTAGTTTTCTTTCTGTTATATTTCTTGTTCTGGAAACTACTTTGTCTAACGTTAGTGTCCCACTCTAGTTTTCTTGTAATTCATTTCTTGACCCTTTATCCTATCTGTAGCACTATATTTAAAGTGGGTTTCTTGTATATGGAGTCTTACTTTTTGTTAAGGGAATAAGACAACTGTGACTTTTAATTCAGGTTTTCAGATGATTTACATTTAACAGAATTACCTTTATGATCAGGTGTAAATCTATCATCTTGTGATTTTTTTAAAAGTAAACTTTATTTTTTAGAGCAGTTGTAGGTTCAAAACACAATAGAACAGAAGTATACAGAGTTCCCACATACCCACTGCTCATCTTCCGACCCTGCCTCTCCCGCTATTGACGTTCTGTACTGGAGTGGTACATTTGTTACAATTGACAAACCTATGTGTATTGTGGCCGCCCCAGATCAGACACAGTGCTCTTGTTATGTTTACCTCTTCCAAAAAAAATCACCTGGAGGAGAAGCTGGTAAAGATACGGGCTTATTATTACTTACGGAGGGAACTGATGGCACCTGGTCGGTGTCAAGCTTTTCACATCCCAAAGACATTGGGAGAGATTATATGTCCCCAGCATGGGAAAGGGAGAAAGACACGGAAATAGCATTTCATGCCAAGAAGCATAAACAACGATGTGTACTCTCAGGAACTGCCTTGAGTTCGTACATGTTCATATCTTCGAGAGCATTTTGACAGGACACAGATGGCCTTGACCAAGGGCCATTCTCCCAGTCAAGAAAGAGTTATCAGCAGGGAAAGAGGAGCAGGACATATATCCTGCATTTACCCCGCATTATCATTATCACCCAAAGCTGTAGTTTACATGAGTGATCATTCCCTGTGTGCATTCGAGGGGGTTTGATGAATGTACATTGATGTGTGTCCACCATTACAGTATCATAAAGAATAGCTTCATTGTCCTAAAAAAAAACAAAACTCTGTGAATATGTTTTTATTGCTCCACATCCTTGTCAGTATTTAGTGTTGTCAGTATTCTGGATTTTGGCCATTCTAATGGGTGTGTAGTGGTATCTTCTTCTTTTTATTTACATTTACTTGATAACTTATGATGTGGAACATCTTTTTATATGATTATTTGCCATCTGTAGATCTTCTCTGATGAGGTGTCTGTTCAGGTCTTTTGTCCATTTTTTGGTCAGGTTATTAATTTGGGTTGAATTTTAAACCCCAAACTTTTTGGTCAGGTTGTTGCATTTTAAGAGATTTTTGAATATCTTTGATAACAGTACTTTATCAGATATGTCTTTTTTTTTAGTTGGAGTGTCTGTTGCCCAGGCTGGAGTGCGGTGGCACGCTCACGGCCACCCCAGCATCCACCTGCTGGGTTCCGGCGGTCCTTCTGCCTCAGCCTTCCAAGTGGCCGGAACTATAGGTGCACCTACCACGCCTGGCTAATTTTTTCATTTATTGTAGAGATGAGCTCTCACCACGTTGCCCAGGCTGGTCTCGAACCTGTAGCCTCAGGCAATCCTCTTGCCTCGGCATCCCAAAGTGCTGGGATTACAGGCTTGAGTCACCGCACCTGGCCTAGATATGTCTTTTATTTATTTATTTATTTATTTATTGAGTTGGAGTCTCACTCTATCGCCCAGACTGGAGTGCAGTGGCCGCTCCCGGCCACCGCAGCCTTGACCTGCTGGGCTCCGGCGATCCTTCCGCCTCAGCCTTCCAAGTAGCCGGAATTACAGGCATGCGCTACCATGCCCAGCTGATTTTTTGATTTATTGTAGAGATGAGGTCTCGCCAAGTTGCCCAGGTGGGTCTCGAACCCGTGGGCTCAGGCAATCCACTCACCTCAGCCTCCCAAAGGCGCGGGATTACAGGCTGAGCTACCGAGCCCGGCAGATATGTCTTTTAAAAATATTTTCTCCTAGTCTGTTACTGGTCTGCTCATTCTCTTTACAGTGTCTTTTGCAGCGTGGAAGTTTTTACTTTAAGTGATGTCTACCTTATTATTTCTTTCATGGATCATGTCTTTGGTATTGTATCTAAAAAGCAACCACTAAAGCCAAGGTCATCTAGATTGTTTGCTGTTATCTTCAGTAGTTTTACAGTTTTCTGTGTTACATTTAGGTCTATGATCCATTTTGAGTTCATTTTTGTAAATTATCTTAAGACCATTTGCATATTATTTATTTGATTTTTTCATTAGTCCATTTGAATTAATTAAATAGTTATTTTTAATCTCTATTGGATTATAAACTATATGTCTGTTTGTTTTATTTTAATGGTTGCTCTAAGGTTTATAAGGTAAATCTTTAATGTACCATAGTCTATCTTCATATAATATTTTACCTCTTCATACAATGTATAAGAACTTTACAGAAGTGTGCTTTCATTTATTCTGCTATCCTTTGTATAATCTTTGTCATATATTTTATTTTAACAGATTTTATGAATCCTGATATATGTTGTTATTTTTTTTTCTGTAAGGAGTAAAGTATTTTTTAAAGACAAGAAATAAACAAGATTAAATTAGCAAGATAAATGAATTTTATATTTGCCCATATATTTACCATTCTAGTGCTCTTCATTCCCTTGTTTCCAAGCTTTCATCTGGTATTTTTCTTCTATCTGAAGAACATCTTTTAATAATTCTTATTGTACAAGTCTAATGGCAATAAATTCTCCCAATTTTTGTTTATTTGAAAAAAATTTCATCTTCATTTTTGAAAGATAGTTAGTAGATAGAGAATTCTAACTTTTTTATACTGCAGTATGTTATCTACTATTAATGCCATCTAGTATAATTTTTATTTCAGTCACTAGTTTTTATCTCTCTGTTTTTCTTTTGTTTGTTTTGGTTAGATTGTTATCTTCTGTGTTTCTCTTCACCACATTCTGGTTTTTCTCTACATTTTTGAACAAGTTAAAGATATTTATAGTAGTATTTTAAGGCCTTTGTTTGCCAATTCTGTTAACTCTGTCATTTCTGGATCTGTTTCTATTGTTTTTTTGTTTTTTTTTTTTTGGTTCTGGGTTATATTTTCCAGTCTCTGTATATAACTGACCATTTTTGAGTGGATGTCAGACATTGTGAATTTTATGTTGTAGACTGAAAAATTTTGTTGTATTCCTTTGAATAGTGGTTTTTATTTTGGTGAGGGGGGTTATGTTCTTTGGGGCCAGTCTGGTATTTTTGAGGCTTGGCTTTGTGTTTTGTTGCTAGGGATTGTCGGTGACCAGCACTGACCAAGGGTGGGTTAGGACCCGCACCAGAGAATCTGGACAGCGAGAAGACCACTCGGAGGCAGTTCTTCTGGGAACAGTCTGATCAGGACTGGAGCCGATTTTATTCAAACATTTTCCAACTTATATACCATTTTCTATACCCTCCAGCAATGTGATAATCACTCACTGGGGGCGTACAAGTTTCGTGCTTTACAAACTATGTATCACAAGACCACCACGAGATCTGCAATTTCCAAGCAAACAATTCGAATTCCATGATGCCTGCCGTGCTTACATTAAGGTCGCAGGTGCACAATTTCAATACAAATCGTTCAAAGTGTTTTCCATAATGTTCAATGAATCATTCATATTATACTCTTTGCTCTATACCCTGATTAATACAAAAAACTTTCCTGAGTTAACTCTAGGTTCAATCCAAGTTCACTGACTCCCAATATTTTTAACAATTAATATTATCAACTTAACACTATACTATAATCTGTAAGTTTAGTTAAATGACTTAACTGTTAGTTATACTATTAACCTATTATGATTTAACGTAATGCCTTATAACTCAGTTAAAACTTATTCTTAAACTACCAAACTTTACTATAATTCATATGAGTTTCATATGTCTAAACTTTAATTTTTATATAATCTAATGATTGACCTTTAATACTATGCTATATCCTATTAAGCTAATACCTTATCGTTAATTCTTTTATAAATCATATAGTAACTATTACGCTTGAATAATGTAGCAAAAGGAAACAAAACAGCAAGCATAAATTTACGCAACTATGAGTGTATATGTATATATTTTATCCTAACAAGTCTACTCTAAAAATCAAATAGTAGCTGTCACACTCTTGAACAAGGAAATGCATGGCTGCCAAGATGGTGGCCATGGGCTGAAGCAGACAGAGTTTCGGTAATTAACGAAACAAAAGAAAATGTTCTGCCTGGCTAGGGGCAGGGCAACAAAACTATCAGGTAATTTAGTTTCTATTTTAGCCCTAGGGGAAACAGCTTTCGGGACAAGAGCTGACTACCCAGTCTACCAGGAAATAGAAGTTAAAAAATATCTAGAAAGAAGTAAAACTTAGAAAGACAGAGAAATAATTCTGCTATGCACTTTCCATCAGGTGTATTGAGATTTACTTATAAATTTTACTGCCATGTATGCACACTGGTCACTAATCACACGCCAATATTATAGGTATAACTGATATCCTATGTCAGAGGCGATCTTCCAGATGGGCCTTTACAGGCCTCAGCCATGTAGCTATAGATGTTTGCTCCCAACAAGGGATGATTTAGTTCTACTTCTAGGAGGGTTCTCAGTATCTACCATGAATTATGAGGTCTTTCCACTTTGATTGGTGGGAACATAAACAATTCACACCCTTTTGCAATCTGCGAGAATCATTTCACCTACACTTCTGAGCATAAGGTGGGGAATGATCTCTGCTATTGTATCATGATCAGAAATGAAAGTCCTATAGAATAGGTGTGAGAAACAAAACTCACCCGTCCAAAATCAAATGATGGACATGGGGACATGGAGTACAGCAGAAGCGAGACTTTAATGGCAGTCTTGCAAGATTGGGTGTCTGGTAGGCAGGCACACCCGGAGCGGCTACAGCAAGCAATTTATTCCTTAGCGTGCAACCCTTCCCCTGGTTCCTCATTGGCTGAGTACTAGAGGGAGTACAATCTTCCTGATGTTGCCTAAGCTCCATTTTTTTCCCTTATAAGGTTATCCCTGGTCCTCTTCCCTGGCTAAGTCTCTATTTTCTTAAGAATAGCATGTTGTTTTCTCATTGGCCCTTTTCCATCTCCTGATCGTTTAGGAGCCTGCCAAGAGCTGGTGGCTGAAGATGGCTACATCTGCCAGTCTGCCTAGACAAGTCTTGAAAATGAACCATCAAAATGTTTCTTACAGCAGGAATTTCCAATCTCTGGCCTGCAGACTAGTACCAGTTCATGGCCTGTTAGGAACTGGGCCACACAGCAAGGAGGTGAACAGAGGGTGGGCAGAGTTCTGTCTCCTGTCATATCAGTGGCAGCATTATCTGTTTTTTTGTCTTTTTTTTGAGTCAGAGTCTCACTCTGTTGCCTAGACTGGAGTACAGTGTCATGTCACAGTCATATTCATGGCCATCGCAGCCTCGACCTGGGCTCAGGCAATCCTTCTGCCTTAGCCTTCCAAGTAGCTGGAACTATAGGCACACGCCACCACGTCCGGCTAATTTTTTGATTTATTGTAGAGATGAGGTCTTGCTAAGTTGTCCAGGCTGGTCTCGAACCTGTGATCTCAGGCAGTCCTCTCACCTCAGTCTCCCAAAGTACTGGGATTATAGGTGTGAGCCACTGCACCTGGCCTAATGGCAGCATTATCATAGGAGCACAAACCCTGTTGTTAACCACGCATGTGAAGGATCTAGGTTGTGTGCTCCTTATGAGAATCTAATGCCTGACTCTTCCCATAAAATCAGCCCCTGATGCCAAAAAGGATGGGGACCGCTGCTATAGAATATTTTTGAATGGTGAATTAATTTTCTTTATTATATATAATGCTATTCACATTTTCTATTTCTTGTGTCAGTTTATGTAAGTTTTCTTTCAAAGAATTTATTCACTTTAAGTTGTCACATTTATTTGCATAAAATTGTTCACGCTATCTCATTATTATCCTTTTACTGTTGTTAGGATCCATCATATCTCTTCTTTAATTTAAATATTAATGAATGTAGGACCCAGAGTGCTTAGAGCATTTCTTTAGTTCTCCTTCCTGCCCTGCCCTTCTGCTGACCCTGTATACCTGTGCCTCAGGGTGAGGTGGGTCTTCCCACCTCTTCTGCTTTTCCTTAATATTTCTCACAAACACTTGATGAAGGTTCATGGGAGAGGTAACAGAGATGTGGAGACTCTCTTTTGGTTTAGTCCAGCTAGAGATTCTAAGTCTCATGCCATCTCCTATTGGTGTTTAAAGCTTAAGTAAAATTTTGAGTATTTTCTCTTTCCTTCCTCCCTCCCTCCCTACTTTCCTCCCTCACTCCCTCCCTCCCTTCCTTTCGAATTGGAGTCTCACTCTGTCTCCCAGGCTGGAGTGCAGTGGCACACTGCCACCCCAGGGTTGCCCTACTGGGCTCTGGCGATTTGTCTGTCTCAGCCTTCCAAGTAGCTGGAACTACAGGCACACGCTACCACGCCTGGCTAATTTTTGATTTATTGTATAGTCGAGGTCTTGCCAAGTTGCCCAGGCTGATCTCGAACCTGCAGCCTCAGGCAATCCACTCACCTCGGCCTCCCAAAGTGCTGGAATTACAGGCTAAGCCACTGAGCCCGGCCATTTTCTTCTTTCTTATGTCTAGGGTGGCTTCCTCTTACTCCCACTGCACCATCAAAGATGCAAGCATCTGAAGAGGCATCATTACTTTCTGGATTATAGTTCGTCTAGCATCTTTTGCATCTTCAGAGCATTTATGGACATAAAAGCATCCAGGGTCTTGAAGGTAATCTGGCTTGTTTTTATTGTTAGGTTGTTAAGTGGTATTTTCTTTCAAGTTTCCACTTTTTCTTTTCTTTTTTATTATAAAGATGTGAGGTACAATTCAGGGTTAGGTATACAAACGTTGATTATGCAGGTGCCCTTGTTGATGAGGTATGCCCCTCCCTCCCCTAGCAGTTTCCCTCAACTGCCTATCCTACCCCCCTCCCCTGACAGTTTCCCACTACTGTCAATTGCTTTCTTATAGCATTATAATTGTTCAAGGTCCACTTATGAGTGAGAACATATGGAACTCTGTCCTGTGTTTCTGTGATAAATCACTGAGTATGATCGATTGCAAATCCATCCAAGTTGCTGTAAAGTTCATATATTTGTCCTTTATGGCTGCATAATATTCCATTGTGTTTATGTACCACATGTTCTTTATCCAGTTCAGCTTCAATGGGCAACATGGTTGGTTCTATGTTTTTGCTATTGTGAATAGAGCTGCAACAAACATACGTGTGCAGGTATCTTTTTTGTAGAATGATTTGAGTTCCTCCAGGTATATTACCAATAGGGGAATTGCTGGGTCATATGGAAGGTCAATTTCTAGTGCTTTCAAGTTTCTACTTTCTTTTACTGCCCATGTTGGAGATTTCTGTTAACAGACCAATGGTGGCACAGGGGAAGAAGAGGAGCAGGGATGTTTGCAAAGGCTCTAGTAACTCCTGCCCTAGGGGCTTCTTCTCACTACCAGCTGCAGCACTGGACTCACCTGTTTTTACTCTCTACCCGCTCAGGTTACCTGTTGTCACTTTGGGAGGTTTCTGCAGTGCTCTCTATCTTATGCCCTATTTTTTGATATAATTTTAGTAATTTTCTTCTCTGTTTTAAGTAGCTGGAGTTGGTTTCTCCTACCTACAATTAGTACCTTCATGATATACTGTTACAAAATAGGCTTAAAATAAATAGATATAACATTTAACCTGCTTGTGATTTATGCTCCTTCAATGATGTTTTCATTTTGTTCTTCATTTCTTTGCATCTTACTGAAAATTGATACTCAATGAAGGTTTCTTTTCCCTCTCACCTTATAACTTGTAACTAAAGGTAATAATAGCAGTTAGGATTTCCTGATGTTTGCATTCTGATACCTCACATTTAGAATGTTGTGAAGAACCTTTAGATCACTTTCTATGTGGTGGATTCGTTCTGGTCTTCTATCACGCAAAAGATGCAGATTTTCCTTGAGAGATGCCCAAATATCACTTGCTTACTCTGGCAAATCTGCTAAAATGTGCTACTGAAAAATCACTAAAACCTTAATTGCTTTTCTTATTGTGATCTTTCAGTGAATAAGTAAAAGAATAAGCTGGTAAGAGCCAGAATTTCTCTCGAATGATTCATAAAGTATCTGAAGCCTCCACATCATCCCTTAATCTTGATTTTGGGTCACTGTATTTTCATGCAACCAGTCATCACTCAAATCAGTTACTCATGACTCTTACCACATCCTCCATACTCAACTGTCATGATGTCCTAGCTTGTGAAGCTGTCACATCTCTCCATCATCTCTTCTGGTCAATCCCTTGTCCACACCTTCATTACTACTCATTTTGCTTTTTTTATTGGCTGTAATAGAAAGCTGCTACATGATTTTGTAGGCTTGAAAAGTACCCTCATTCTTGATATTTCTTTTGGTTCAACTTTGCATCACAAAGAAGGCAATTTTCAAAAGTTAACTGAAAAAAGCATGGAAAAATTTATCAACAGCTATTGGTACAAAGCCACATTTAGCTTTCGCTATCATTTACAAAGAGAGTAGCCTAAAGGGATAGTATGTTTTACTAGACTACTTGGATTTCAGAAAACTGTTGACAAAGGGCTATTTCCAGGCAAAGGCAAGATTAGAAATGGGATTTCTGGAGCATAAACTGTCTGGGACCCTAGAAACCTAGGAAACCGATTTGGACTTGAGAAGTTCACCATTCTGAGTCATGCTGACATAACTCAGTATAAGCAGAAGTAATGTGCTAGATGCTTTTCTTTTTCCCTTCCAGAGCCACTCTCTACTCTTCTCCTCCTTGCTTGGTACCCTCCAGGTACAAATAACCTTTAGTTCTGTGTTAGTGGGCTCCCCTCTTTAGCTTCTAAAAGAGAGACCCAGGCAAAGGGTCAACAAGTCAGTGAGGTAAGGGTATTTATTCACTGCTTTTGCCCTGCCAGGTTGCCAGAGCATTGGCTCTGTCCCTCTCCTGGGACTTCTCTCCTTGACTCCTCAGACCTAGAGGTGGTTGCAGACCCACAATTTCTGGTCCTGAGCATTGCACTATTCCTCATTGGCTTCTCTTACTCCTAGCTGCACTTTCCTGATAGTTCTCCTCAACTCCCTCATCTGAATATGTCATCAGTTTCCTGCTGGGACTGTGGCTAATGTAGGTGATACTCAAAATATTCAGTTAATGAGAAAAGATGCAACTGTGAACGACCAGAAAGGTAGCACCAGTGCTTAGTGTGTGAATGTCAGTGCTAGATATGGAATATAGAGCAAATATTTTGTAAGTAATAGTAAATAATATGTCAAAAATTACAAGTTAAAAAAATTAAGTGTATCCAAGGGTCTGCCTGGGGCATATGCAAGCGTGGTAGCTGCATTCTCTAGGCTTAGTAGGACATCTCCTTCCATTTGGTATAACCCAAGTGTGTTTTGGGCCCAACTCATTCTTCTGAGACTAAGAAAATAAACACACTAGCCTGTTCCTCCTAATCTAGGGTCCTAATTTTGCTGATCAAGTTATCCTCTCCTGATTTCCACTAATGTATTCTATTGTCATTAAAATAGAAAACATTTTCAAGCATATAGAATCATATAATTATAACTTCACAAACCTGTCAGCTAAATATATTTGATGTATTTATTAACTCACCCAGTGTACCTTCCGCTTTCAATGTAATGGGTTTTCCATTTGATTAATGCTTCCCATCAGATAGCATTCCATCTTCTCTGCCAGTGAACTGTTCAAAACACCCAGCATAGCCATGGCCATATCTGAGAACCTTTCCTGGAAACCACCAGGCAGAATTGATCACTATTCTCTGTACTTGAAAGCACTTTTCACCCTGTATTGTGATTTATAGCATATGTTTTCATCACCATTGCTAGATTCTGATCTCCTTGAACACTGGGATCAACTCTTTTTTAGCTTTATCACCTCAGATCTTACCATACTGTACATGATGGAATTCGATAATTGTCTGTTGAACTGAACTCAATGGATTTGGTTCTGGCAGATTCCACAATGAGCATGCAGCAAAAAGACTGATTTCTAGTCCAGTTCTCTTCTCATTCCTGGCTCCAAGGTCTTATTCACAGTCATGTGCTGTGTTTCCTAATTGTCTCACAGGAGTGTTTGCTCTGATCCATGCAAGTTTTTTTTTTTTTTTTTTTTTTAGTGTTAAATTTGCTTCATCATCTTAGGAAATGGATGATTTCTTCTGTGAAATTTCAGATGTCATTTACATGAGCACAGATTACTTTTGTGTTCTTTGTACCATAAATCAAAATAACAAGAAGAGTTTCAAAACATAACATCAAAAATATAATTTTTTAAAAACTGTACTCCTATTTCCCTTCATGGCGGGGAACAAGAGCAGAACGAGAGGCAGGGCTATATAAACTGTTCGCATAATGCTATAGAGAGCTTGATGTATAGTAATGGCTCCAGGATGGTAAACGTCTCTCTTGGCTCTCTTAACACTGTCAGATTATTACTGTGTTCTCAGATTCAGCTGGATGTGTTCAAGGATCTTCTTTGGTCTGAAAGGTCAGCTGCTTTTAGTTGTGCACTGGTAGAATACTAATATGTCCTTATTCAAATTACCTGCTACAGCGCTTATTAAATTGATGGCCTTGTGCTCTAATTTAATACTGGTGTCGTTCCGAGGCGGGCAGCCACCGCACTCTGCGCTGAACTCAGTGATGCCGAGGCAAAGTTCAAGCCGACACCATGGTTTGGGGCTGCATTTTCCCACTAAATTAGCAGTCAGATGCAGTGTATAATTAATTAGCACAAACCAGGGAAAGCTTGTCATTTAATAAGCCTTTTTTATTTCCACATTACACAAACAGTGGGAATTGATCCATTAAGTGCCTGGCTATTAATGCTGTTTAATGTATGTCTGGTTGTTAAATTGAGATGTCTTGGTACATACATCTCGAGTTTAAGAGCTCCTTGTAGTTTGTTCAGTTTTTTCTGAGATTTTAGGTCATGTTCCACAAGATCAATAAGAGCTTCATTACTGAATCAGAGCCTGGTTAAGACCTGTATATGGATTGAAGCTGATAGTTTTAAGCGTGGTCTCAGAAATAAGTTTTCATACATGTATCGATATGTCTTAAAGTTCAGCTAGTCTCTTTCTCCTAATATTAAATATTGTATTGTGTTTGCAGGATTCTATCTTTCTTTTTTAGATAATCCTTGCTGGCAATGGCCTAAGGCAGAGGAGAGCTTTATCTTTGTGGTATTCAGCATAGTATTGTGGAATTTTAAAGTTGGAAGAAGTCTTATGAAATATACAGAATGAGATTTCAGCTGCCCTGCCAGGGCACATAGTCTCATAGTGGTCTAAAACATTCAAAAACCTGGATGTCAGAAACAGCCCTTACTCTAATTTTTTCCCCCCTTAAAATGCTTGAGGATGATTCACACTGTTTTGTGAATTGGTTGTTTGTAGTTATGAGGTGATTAACAAATATGTTCTTTAGAATAAGCATCATTACAGCTTACATGCACAAATGAGGACATTAAAATGCTTTTTCCTTTTTTTTTTAGTGAAAGCATAGAGAAAAACAGGAAACTTGAGTGTAAAAAGACTTCAAGAAAAGGACAACAGTTTGAACAGCTGAATAGGTCCATTTTCCACATGGAGAAATTATTGTATTTGCCTGTGTTAGTCATATTTAGATTAGAGAAATCAGTTCCTATATATATTGTCAAATGTCAAAGAAGTTAATTATGTGTGTGTGCCCACCATATATATGAAAATGTACCTCAAAGTTTCTTAAAAAGACCAACACACATAATTATAAAGTTATGCCAACATATCTAATTTTTTTTTCTTATAAACCATGTTAAATTTCCTCAGGTTTGCACAGGGAACGTTAAGGCTGCATTTTTGTTAAAAACACCACTAGGATTGGTTTTCCTTCTATAATTAGAAGAAACAGTTGAACTGCAATGTTTTCACTAAAATGTGTGGTATGGTCTGGGTCTGAATGTTGCTGTTCCCCCAGGTTCTCATCTTGTAACCTAATACCTACTGAAATAGGGACTTTGGCCACTAAACAGTGCCCTTATAAAAGAAGTTGAAAGGAACAGCTTTGTCCCCTTTCAGCCATGTGACTTCACAGCAAGAAGGCGCCATCTTTGAAGCAGAGAGCAAGTCCTTACCAGACAACGAAGCCACTGGCATCTGGGTCTTTGACTTCTCAGAACTGTGAACAATAAATTTCTGTTGTTTATAAACTGCCCAGTCTAAGACATTTTGTCATAGCAGCCCAAATGGACTAAGGCAATGTGAAAATTTTGTTGTAACCAGTTGCTGAAATAAAATACTTGTGGCACAAAATACTCAGGTTTTGGGGAGAATTCAGATCTGTTTAGCACTTACCTCATTCTACTCTGCTCTGTACGACAATGAGATGTTTTTATGTTTTTATTCTATTCTGACTCTTAGTGTTGTGCCATGTCTAAATATAACATTATACTTAAAAAAAATTTTTCCCTGCAAAATCAAGAATGGTAAAACACACTTGGGTGGTTCTGAGAGAAAATTTGTTTAATGGAATGCACAATGATCTTCAAAGGAAAGAGAGTTAAATACATACTTTATTTCTCAATGCTTAATCCATATAATGCCAGTAAGTAATTTATTGTGTGAGTGAATTTTGTATCTTCCATTACATTTCCTGCTCTGCCAATTTTTCATATAATGATAGAATTACTTTCATGGTGCCATTATCTTTTTCTCAGTAAGAACGTTTTGTGATTATTTATTTACTAACAAACTCATTCATTAATTCTCCACCATTTATGAAGGTCCTATTATATGCCAATAACTCAATAAAATACATATATTGATTTTTTAACCATTTCCCTATTTTTTATTGACAGTATTTATCCAAAGAAATGTATTTTTGTTACCAATTAAGCTTGTTTAGTTTTTGTGATAGAATTAATGCCATTTACTCAATATTTTCAGTTCTTCCCAGACCCTTTAAAGTTGGGTATGTAGAATATATCTTTGGCAAATGGGTTGTAGGAAAAAGTGTGTAATTTGCCATTTTTTTCTCTGGTCTGCTACTCTTGTTGAGATAATTTTCATCAGCCTGAGTTCTTGCATCTCTACAAATGAATAGAACTTCATATTTACAGTTGATCAGGCAGTGTGAGTTTGAAGTAAACTTTTATTATGTAACATGGATATTATTTCTGCTATATAATCTTGCCTATCCTAATTTATACAATTATTACAAATTATAAGTTTTTGATGGAGAAAAGAGAGATGTTGGTCAAAGGTATGGTTTCAGTTAGGAGGAGTAAATTTTGGTGACCCCTACACTGACCATAGTAGGTAATAATGTATTACATATTTCAAAATGACTGAAAGAATAATGAACATTTGTATACCTAACCCTGAATTGTGCCCCATGTCTTAAAAAATAAATACAGGTTGGTTTGCCCCCCCCCAAAACAAACAAACAACCTCCCCCAAACCAAACCAAACAAATGACTGAAAGAGTAGATTTTTAAAATGTTCTCACCACAAAAACATATGGGCAAATGAGGTGAGAAATATGTTAATCAGTTTGATTTAATTATTTTGCTGTATATATATATATCAAAACATCATATTGTATCCCATAAATATATAACAATTATTGCCTGTTAACTAAAAATAAATGAATGAATAATATATTCTATCATAGTGTTCTTCAAATAGATCTTTGCATATTTCTTGTAAATTTTTTTCCTGAAAATTTTATAGTTATATTGCATTACAAAAATTATTATCCACATCTTCATAGATCTATCAAAGAAAAAATTCTTTTTAAACACATTTTTTCCCTGGGGGTCTGTATATCCTATAAATTTTCTGATTAACTTTAGTAGTAGTTTTTACTTTAGTGTCCTGGATTTTCTTTGCCTACGAATATATAGCAATCAAAAATATCTATGTTTTCCTTTGAATGCAATACCTGAAAAGTAAACTAAGATAAAGAACATTTAAAATGTGTATGTGTGTATTGTATTTACATATATGTATATATTTTAAACAGAGATGAGATCTTAAGTTGCCTAAGATGGTCTTGAACTTCTGGCCTCAAGTGATCCGTTCACCTTGATCTCCCAAAGTGCTGGAATTACAGGCACGTGCCACCACACTTGACCTTAAAATGTGTACTTAAAAATATTTTAGCTGCATTAAAAATTTTTTGGTGGAGCATCCCAATTTGTTGTGACTCTTAGATTATATGTAAGAAGAGAAGCCTATGCACTAAAATTTAAACTATGCTGTGACTCTATATATATATTTAACTGGCCAAAAAGTCCTGCCTCTAAAAGCCTATGCCTGTAATCCCTCGCTTGGGGAGGCTGAGGTGAGTGGATTGCCTGAGTCCGCGGGTCCGAGACCCGCCTGGGCAACTTGGTGAGACCTCATCTCTACAATAAATAAAAAATTTAGGTGGGTGTGGTGGCACGTGCCTGTAGTTCCAGCTACTTGGAAGGCTGAGGCGGAAGGATCGCCGGAGCCCAGCAGGTCGAGGCTACAGTGGTTTGGAGCGGCCACTGCACTCCAGTCTGGGTGAGAGTGAGACTCCAACTCAAAAAAAAAAAAAAAAAAAAATAAATTTACCTGCTTGTGTAAATGGCATATCTAATTTGTAACATGGGGTCAAAGTAAAGAGTAGTGAATCTTATTTTTCTTCCAGTAGGTCAATTTAATAGTCATTTGAGATATATTTGGATAGCTACTGATTTAAAACAAAGAAAATAAAACTCATGAATCAACACTATGTTGAGATGCAAATAAAATTTACAGTGAAATCTGTTAACTTTAATTTTTGAATAATTTTGTTATACAGCATCTAATGACATTAACAATTCCAAATGAAAATTTGGGATTAATGGTGGTAAATATCTGTCTGGGGACAGGGAGACACCTCTTATCAACAAGGGTGCCTGAATGAAGCATATTTGTATACCTAACCCTTAACTGTACCCCACAATATCATAATAAAAAATATTGATTATAAAAAAAAGAAAATTTTCATGAGTAGTAATGTAAAACAAAACTGCTATTTTCTTGGTTTCTGCTGAGTTTTAAATATCACTTCAATACAATTATTTTTAAACTTATCTGTAAAAATGTGAAAAATGAGTAATAAATGTTGACCAACTATCGATAGGCTAATATGAGGATATTTGAGTTCTTGTTTTTAAAATAAATGTCTTTGGAATAAAGGACAGGTTTAATCAGATATATACAAATTAAATAGTAAAAATATTTAAAGAGAATTTTGAATTAAGGAATGTTGACAAACAAAAAGTGGGCATATATAAATACTTACATTCTTTCATTTAATTACATATTGAACAACCTTTTAGAAAGGAAATACCTAAACAACACCCCTAATTGGGATTTGATTTATGCTGGGACTTAAAAATAATGAGTTTTTATGTCTACTTCCTTATCAAAGCTGACTTTAATGTGTCTAAATAAGATTTGTGTTCTGGTACTTATTTATTTTATCACTATACATTGTACAACTAAATAATACATGATCTCAGTAATAGAATCAAACTGTACCTTATAAATAGCTATAAAATTGAGGGTTTAGAACATTCTAGAAAGTATACTTTGTAATACTGTATTTAACCTCTAAATGCTGATGAAATGCTCATAAATTCCTGTCTTGTGATTGTGGAAGGTTGTAGCCAATACTGTTCATTAAAAATAACTTTTTGAACAAGAAAGTTATTACTATTAAGAAAAGTAGAAGAAAATACAAAGCCTATTTGTAGAATGTATTACAATTTTTGGGAAAGTATGTGGTTAAATGATCAAAAAAATTTTCATTATTAGCTTCATAAAGTTAACAAAGAAATTTCCACATTTAAAGAGATTATTTTTCTACTTTGTCCAGTTTCTTTGACTTTTTATATCCTTTGAGCCTCTTTGACTCTTTTTCTAGTACATATTTCCTAAATAAATTTTGTTAAGATATGTATACCAAAGCCTCATCTATAAAAGGAAAATGATTTTAAGGCTAAGGTGAGGACATATGGCTAAATAAATTACTATGGTAGATAAATAAAATAACATTTGATATAATCATTAATATGAGACAAAATAATATATAAGGATATGCAAAGATATTCATAGTATTTTTCTATATAAAAAACTAAGTTACAAAATAATATGTATCACTCTGACCCCATTGTGAACACATTAGATGTTAGACACATACCTATGTATACATACATTATAGTATGTATATGTCAGTTTCTGGCTATGCACTTATATAAAACAATGCATACATTGATAAATAGGTAAAAAAGATTAAAAGTCTTTCAGTTTTCTTTATTGCTTACCTGAATTTTCTAAAACAAACCTGTTATCTTTGCATTGTATAAAATGTACTATACTTTACAATTATCCTGTGACTCTTTAATGATCTTGTCATGGAAAATTCATTTCATTAGAATATCTGGTAACTTCATTATAATAATAGTTTGAACACTTGAATAAAGGTTTCATAAAAAATACGAAGAAAAAATGATACTTTTTCCTTTTTTTCTATTTAGATATTTTGAAATTGATATATTAAAGGGAGTTAGTTACAGACATGTTCCAACAACAATTGTCAAAAAAAAAAAATCAGTCCATCAAGTTTGTTGTCCTCACGTGATGTTTCTATTGCGAGAAGTTATAGTACTCAAGATAATTCTCGTATCAGGCACTGAAATTGACATTAAAGGGATTTGGATTACAACTGATGACCATGTAAGGCTGAACAGAGACAATAATTTTTTTAAAGTTCTGAATGGTATTGAAATTTTTAAGGTAAGAGCTACATTAATAGAAATTTACACATCTTTTCCTTTCCTACTCATGTGAACACATAGAAGAGTAGAACGGATATGACTACTCACATTGTCTTTTTTTTACTGTGGCAGAATTTGTAGAAATAATTTATGATGAAATAAAAAATGAATTAAGAATATTCTTTCTTGGTCACTGAAGTGTGAATAATAGCTTATATTTCATACCTTATGATATCTATAGGCAAAATAACAATGTAGCACATTTTACTCTGGCCATTATACATGTGTTAAACACAATTGCAAAACTTGAGGTATGCAAATATTATATTAGTTGTTCAAAAATATTCCTATTAGTTGTAATTTATTTAATAGCTTTTGAAGTGCAAAATTCGACATGCAGATACTTTCATTTAGGTTACTTGTTTTATCCACATTTGAATTAATGGAACTGCATTACCCAGTAAATATCTTTAGACTGAAAGACAGTGAGTGTTTGGAAAAGTTACTGTGTAAAATACTTTTGGAAGATTTTTGAAACTTTCAATCTTTTCAACTCACAGAGTTTTGTCTTTAGGGAACTTAGATCACTAATTCTATATTTATTAAGAATAAGTCAATATATTTGGTTTGTTTAATTGCTGTTCCTTTTTTTCAAAAGCTTTGTTAGTATTATTATTTTTCTATGATAGGCCATGAAATATGCAGCCTATAAAATCATCCCTATTGGGAAAGCATTAAAGAAGAGACGTCATCTTTTGAAGCGAGGTATGATTATAAATTAAATTTAAGTCCCTAGACATCATTTAGGTGATCACTACACAATGCATTTGGTGTTCACATCAAAATTACTGATAGTTACCCATTCTGTTTAGTCTTAAGACAGAGTCTTGTCCCTGAAAATTAAAAATAAGTATTTTCGAGTTATAAAAGTTCAAAAAGTTTCTTTTTAACTCATCTGTGACATTTTACATATACTTTAAAATAATTATTTTAAATAATTTGTGTAAAGTACTTTGAAATAAAATTTGCAAATTAATCATTGTTGAAAATGGTTTGAATCGAAAGTTCTGAACACTGTAGTTGCTGTGAGATGAGGGAGTGAAGGGCAGAAAATTTATATTAGAGCGTTTTACATACTAATCATCTAGAATGGGATGTCATAAACTGTTTCAGATAGTCTCCCCATTGTAATGATAGGATGTCTTTAGATAAATTTGCAGAATTTATTTTATTTTACTAATTGATTGGTGTATTCATCATCCACAGATATATTAGTGAAAGCTGGATTCTAAATGACTTTCCTTTGATAAGCTTTCCAATGAATTCTTCTCACACTGCTTTCCTGGTGACATTTGAACTTCTTTCATTATATAAAACACATCTGGCATGAGACATTGCTGAATAATAATCATGGAGGCTAACATGTTAAAGATGGGACCCCTGACATAGTCAAATATGTTCTGGTTTAGAACAATGACCTCAACTAATGCTGCTTTAAGTGAACCACATTTAAAAGAATATACAGGCATGTCTCTTCTGCCTGCCTGTCTTATGCTAGAATTGGTCGAAGAGAAAGAAATCAAATTGCAAACTGTGTTTTCTTGTTTAATAGAGATGACTATCGTAAGTCATATTTCCCTCCCATCTGCAAATATTTTTTTCTTTTCTTGTCTGATATTAAAAATCTTGCAATAAGTAAACATTAAAATGGGATTATTGAAAATATATGTTAAATCACGTATTACTTATAATTTACATTTGTATCACAGGTTACTAAATTTCTTCCGCAGTGTATTTCATAAAGGGGAAGATGCTGATAAGATCTCGTTTAAATGGCTTGCTAATACAAGAAGCAGATCATTTTAAATGGACCTTACATCTTTATAGGATGTTAGAAATGAAGACATTACCTCAAAATGTAGGTAATTATTGCCTCCTCTTTTATCAGTGCTATTTTCTGAGGTATTATCATAAGAGAGCACTTTAGTATTAAGCAGGGCCTTAGAGTGGCAATAAATCAGTCCAACTGAGTCATCATTGTCTAAGGCATCTGAACTACTGAAATGTTGTGGATCCTACTGAGAGTGTGAAATCACTTGACCCTTGGCATTAACCTTTGCTGAATGAATAGACACTGCTTTCCACATCGAGGAACAAAGCAGAAGACTATTGATTAAACACCACATTCACTTGATATTAAATACTGGCTGAACTCACTTCTTGCTTCTAGTTCCAGAGGGATAAACCTAGAGAGTTGCTGAATCTCAGGAGAATGGATGTTTGTAATTCAGAGCAATGTTTTTCCTGGAAAGTACTTTTTTCCCCTCCTTTGATCAATAGCTAGCAGCCATGATCAGCCATGAGTATGTATTGTCAATTCTGACCTGTGTATTTTATCACGTAAGGTGAGAGGTCACAGTG
Source organism: Carlito syrichta (assembly GCF_000164805.1). NCBI lineage: Eukaryota > Metazoa > Chordata > Mammalia > Primates > Tarsiidae > Carlito > Carlito syrichta. The sequence continues at coordinate 274,163 of NW_007255552.1, forward strand.
TTGCGACTAACATTTCAGTTCTAAGCATGAGTTTCTTCCTGACTTCAATATCTGTTTAAAAAAACGATTTGTTTTATTTTATTTCTTGTTTATGAACCATTGTTTTGGCAATTGAATTGTCTGCAGTAGTAAAATATAGGATTTTTCTAAAAGTCTTTTATTTAACCACTGCTTTTTTTGCATATGTTGAATTTTAACTGAACATTGTTGGAAGAAATCATAGCAAAAGGCAATCTTAGGACTTATGAATTACGTTATTTGGGAAAGAAAAATGTTATAGTTAAATAAATTCCTCAAGTTGAAAAAGGAAAAGCATTGGAAGAGAGCATAGCAGCAGTACCTATGAGCATAAAGAGAATAATAAGAGAATTAAGTATTTTACAAGATTGTCTTAAGCGAATTATCTTCTGATCCATTACGTCTGCCTAAATTACTGACAACAGTGTGACAGCTTCTTTGTAGACTTACTTTATCCAGAAGGATAATTTAAATCAATTCAACCCATGAAACCAGAGTTAAATTTTAAAAAATTGGGCTACAAATTAGAAAATCATCATTATTTTGAATTTAAATGACTTCTCTGTGCTTAATTTTATATAACTGTGATTATTTTACTGCAAGAAACCACATAAATAGCTATAAGATCTTTCTTTTCTAAGATTTCATATTAATCTGGATCCAGGATAGTGCATCAGTAAAACTCTTTGTAATTGTTTTCCCTGCTAAGGGTTTTGACTGGCGCTATGTTCAACACCAAGAATTCTAGATCAGCTAGTTGTGAATCTATCATGGTTGAGCAAAGATCATTCCTTGCCTGCATAATAGAAAATCTTCCCTCTAAGAATATAATGGCGTAATTTAATATAGTAATACATGCAGTCTCACACAGTTTGCACAATTTTTGAGAGGGGTATTAGTAGGCTGAGGGAAGTTGATAAAATGAATCATGCTGCTACACTTAATGGTCAATCCTTTTGGTTTGATGCATTCTGCAGGGTGTGTAGCCCTTGAAATCTTTCTTTGAAAGCTGCTGAAGCTTGGAAAAATATGAAAAACATTATTTTAAAAGACTATTTTGGTTATGTATCATATATTTCTTTTTCTTTATTACTAAGGACACTTGTATAGAAGTCATTTTTGTTTCACTATTATCTTGAGAATGGGAGTGCTATGTGTGCACAAGAACTTTGAAGTTTACTTTGGCACTTGGGAGTACCCATGTACCATTTATTTGAACAACATAATACAGTACCTACTTGTCCTGTGCATGCCAAATAAAAGAAAGATATTCAGTTTACAAATGCTGATATTTTAAGGTTATATTTAATTTAAAAAATTAACTAGAGTTTATTTTTGAGATGCCAGATAAATGTATTTATTCTGCAATTCACGCTGGAGAACAAGGTATTTTTGTGATGGTTTAGACTTAATCAGACTGGAGAGAGAAGGTCACATAATAAGTTTATGACGTAAACTGTGCTTAGATGTCAAGGTCACATAATAAGTTTATGACGTAAACTGTGCTTAGATCTCATACAGCACACATGGCAGATCATTTTGTTATGTTTTTTGATGTTTGTAGGTGACGTCCAAATGGAAATTATTCTAATATGAGGTTGTTGAGATATAATGCTGTCGTAAATAATTACAATTCATTGTAATAGAAGTATTGGAACTCCAAATTCAGAATGGAAGATGGAAGGGAAGAAGAGGAAGAAGGAGGAGAGGAAAAGAAAAATAGGCCGGGCTCAGTGGCTCAGCCTGTAATCCCAGCACTTTGGGAGGCCGAGGTGAGAGGATTGCCTGAGCACGTGGGTTCGAGACCCACTCAAGACAACTTGGCGAGACCTCATCTCTACAATAAATAAAAAATTAGCTGGGCGTGGTAGCTCACGCCTGTGGTTCCAGCTCCTTGGAAGGCTGAGGCGGAAGGATCGCAGGAGCCCAGTAGGTCGAAGCTGCAGTGGCCGGGAGCGTGCCACTGCCCTCCAGCCTGGGTGACAGAGTGAGACTCCAACTCAAAAAAAAAAAAAGAAAGAAAAAGAAAAAGAGAAAAACACTTGACTTACTCCTACAGACTTTGAAAGAAAAGACCAGATATGAAACTCAATTGAGACATCTGCAAAAATAGTTGTTTATTGGTAACATGGGTGAGGAGTTTGCGCATTTTTTTTATGCTCAAAAAAATAAGATTCATAATTCAAATTTATGCTAGACTAAATCCCCCATCCAGAGACAGCTGAGAACACATCAAGGTAAGGAATTAATTTTTCTGTTGTTTAGAGGAGAGATCCAGTATGGTTTATGCATGAAATTGTATTGTTACCGTATTAAAAACAAAGTTTTCTTTCCACAAAGTGGAGACTTTTGGAAAGTCAATAGTAAAAGGTCCAAAAGTATTCTGCTACAGGTAGTTTATTTAAAATTGATCTTTTTCTGAGAAATGCTTTGTCGTGACTCTAACAAGTCACCAGAAACTTCTTTTTAAACGGTTTATGTCTAAAAATACATCTTTCAAGTTTTCCATAGCCTGAACATAACAGACTCCAGCCTGGTAGGAATCTTTTTGAGGGGAGTCTTTTGTTTCCTTGAATTAGCTGAAGACTTTGAAATTGACCACACATTGTTAAATCTTTGCTCGGGATCTAGTAAAAACCCGTATAGTTTATCTGACATAGTAGAGTTTATCTTTTTACATTTGTCATTCCTCATAAAAGATATCGACCAGAATTTTTGTGACTTTGACCAGCAGAAAACCTTGGCTGACATACTCAAGGCTGAAATGCAGTCAGCGGAAATGGAAACACTTCAACTCTGCCCCTGTGGCAAGAATGGTTTCCCTTCAGACAATCTGGTCAGATTCTTTATGGACCCAAGGGGAGGTACGTACTCAGGGCATTGCGTTTATGTTTTTTCTGACCTACCTGCTCCTCAGGGCTACATCCTAAGACGGCTGCTTGTGTAAAACCTTTCAGAACTATGCATCATTGATCTAGCCATCATCACACTGATCTGTTGGCTTTTCACTAAACTTTACTTAAGTGAAAACTAACCCTCTCCTTCCTGTTTGGGGTTATGATTGACTGTACGTCTTTTGAATGGTGTGAAGACGCTGGCTGTGAAACTGGAACACAGCTTTTTAAATGTCTGTAAAAGAAGGAAAGAAAAATGTGTACCCTCAGCCACTACAGAGCGAGATAAAAGAAAATAACGATAGCATGCACTGAGATGGCAATGTTGACCTTTCAAAGATCTTTGAAAATGACTTTTCTATTTTTTTCCAAATTTATTTTTTAAAATACAAATTTCACAAGGATACATCTGAATTCATTGATGCAGTATTTCAGTGGTGCTGCACACATATTTATTGACAGTTGCTTAAATATTTTTTTTTCTTGGATAACAAACAGAGGTCACTTTCTGCCTGAGATATAGAACTGGAAAAGGTGAAGAAAAATAATAGGCAATGAGGGGGCTATATGGACATTAAAAATTGGTCAGAAAAGAGAATAATAGGAAGGTATGGGCACAAGTCTAGTATATGAGGGGGGACCTAAAAAGATCCCAGAATTTGTTCATAAAAATATGTGTATTTATTCTTACATTTTTTTGGGGGGGGGGGTTGAAGTCTCACTCTGTCACCCAGACTGGAGTGCAGTGGCCGCTCCCGGCCACCGCATCCTCGACCTGCTGGGCTCC
>NW_007255552.1:277881-291336 GCF_000164805.1 Carlito syrichta
GTTTCCGCCTCAGCCTTCCAAGTAGCTGGAACTACAGGCGCGCGCTACCACGCCCGGCTGATTTTTTGATTTATTGTAGAGATGAGGTCTCGCTGCCCAGGCGGGTCTCGAACCCACGGGCTCAGGCAATCCACTCACCTCAGTCTCCCAAAGGCGCGGGATTACAGGCTGAGTCACCGAGCCCGGCTCCAAAACAGTTTTTTAATTCGTCAATTTTGATACCTTTTAGTGCTTCACCTGTTTTTTGTTTCACCCTTTCCACTTCGGCAGAATGTTTCTTTCTGAGGACTTTTATCATCCAGGGAAATAGAAAAAAAAGTCACTTGGGGTGAGATACAGTGAATACAGAGGGTGGGGCACAGAGATCATGCCATTTGCTGGACACTCAGCATAGTGTGGGTGGGTTGTTTGTGTAAATGACCCATTGTGAAATAGGTAAATAAAAAAAAAAAATCAAAAAAAAAAAAAAAATCACTGAAGCCAAACGCAGCATCTCATGACTACGCTAACTGGTACACTGATGCTGATAGGTTCCTAGAACACTTACCTAGCAGGGGAAGCCTTTACCACAAGGGGACCGCCCTCCAAAAAATAATTCCAGTTCTTTTTTTGGGTCTCTCCTCATAGAGTTGCATCAGCTCCTACTCTCCATTCCTACTCCCTTCCAAATCACTTAGACTCTATGGAGCTGATTTATGAAGTTAAGCTTCATGCATAATACACAGATAGCTTATACCCATGCATAATAATAAAAACTATGTTAAGTGTCTTTTATGTGGGCAGCACAGACTTCAGATGTTAAGCTTTTACTGTGTATGTCTACAGTGTTATGACACTCAGGTAGTATAAGTACTTGGTAATATTTATGGTTCTCAGTCATTTCTCCCTGTATAGTCAATGCATGTAGGTGATTTTTCTACAACGAGTAGCTTATTCTTTTATAAAGAATGGTAACCGTAATGGATAATTATCATCTAGTTGCTTAGTATTGTATTTTCACGTGTGTAAGGGTAGACCTCTTGCCCCACCTTTCAAAATAGCATTCCTAAACATCACAGCATACCCAGAGTTGCTGCATGAGGCTTGTGTGGTGACCCGAATTATTAGCACTTCCATCTGGCCGGCAACACTCCGAAATACATTCCATTTTCCACATTGCACGTCTTTTATGTGAACACACACATATTGGCAGCTTTAATCAACAGCATAGTTCTGCTTAAGAATTAACATTTACAATCATGATTACTTTTCATAAAGTATCCTAATTCTACAATTAGTGATAATAATGTAGGGTGGTTAGATAAACAAATGGCTTAAAACATGCTGATTCCTTTCACATTTTTCTCTAGATTCTTGTTTTTCTATTTTCAGTCTTGCTATAAAAGTTTTAAAAACAAATACTGTCTAGTTGGTTATAAAAATGACCTAGCTGGGTAAATAAAGGCAGAAGGGTTTTTTTTTTTTTTCTATTATGCTCAGATGAGTTCCACGAAAAGGTTAGAGATCATTCAGGGATCCAAACAGTGGCTCTAATTCATTGGCCCAATGGCATTTTTCAGCAGCAGTTAGTCTGATAAGCAAAATCAACGTGGCTCTAGTTAAGGCAAAATAGGCTTATCTCATAATTCAAGGAATAATATCTATACCCAGAGAAGAACGAAATAAAAGGTTTTGCAGGCACATCATCTTAGGGTCTTCCTTAGAAAAAGAATTGGCTGATTGACTATAGCAAGGAACTGATATTCTTCCATTTTCCCAGTGTTCAAGCTTCCATATTTAATGGCATTTGGTCCCATTTATTTTCTAGTTTGGTAAAAATAAAAAAATGTTTCTTTTATGATTTTTAGCATGATCATGATTCTCAAATCAGGTTACCAAATTTTATTAAATTGGGCTGTAACATTATCTATTTAGAGTTAATGTGAGGTAATGTCCTTCCTAATTTATGATATCTATATTCTAGAGGACACTTCTGGGATATATTATTGTTTTGAGTATAAGTGAAACAGTTCCTGGCAAAGAAGTTTCCACAATGTATTTATTCAATGTAAAGAAATATCCAATGCTTATCAACATGCTATAAAAAACTTTAAGTAGAAAAAAGATTTTGAGTGAGAGACAGCCTTCGAGATGTGTTTGGGCAGCCCATATGTTGGAAGGAAATTTTAACCTCAATCAAACAGCATTCTCAGCTCTGAGTAGCTATTTTATCCATTGAAGGGGACCCCATACCAGATGTATGATCCACATCCTGGCTCATATAGCACTTTTTACAATTGTTTCTATGTCTCCCACTGTGCTGTGACTGAATGAGAGCAGAAAAACGAAAAGGAAAGAAGAGTACGTCTGACAGTATTTTTGAATTCCATTCTCAGAAATTGATGTTTGTGCTAGGCGCGGTGGCTCATGCCTATAATCCCAGCACTTTGGGAGGCCGAGGTGAGAGGATTGCCCGAGCCCATGGGTTCGAGACCAGCCTGGGCAACTTGGCGAGACTTCATCTCCACAATAAATCAAAAAATTAGCCAGGCATGGTGGCGCATGCCTGTAGTTCCAGCCTCTTCGAAGGCTGAGGCAGAAGGATGACCTGAGCCCAGCAGGCCGAGACTGAGGTGGCTGTGAGCATGCTACTGCACTCCAGTCTGGGTGACAGAGTGAGACTCTGACTGAGAGAGAGAGAGAGAGAGAGAGAGAGAGAGAGAGAGAGAGAGAGAGAGAGAGAGAGAAAGAGAGAAAGAGAGAAAGAAAGAGAAAGAAAGAAAGAGAAAGAAAGAAAGAAAGAAAGAAAGAAAGAAAGAAAGAAAGAAAGAAAGAAAAAGAAAGAAAGACATTGATGTTTGTAAAAGGGGGGACCCAAAAACCCTGGAATCATCTTTTAGAGGGCAGGCCCCTTGTAGTATAGGCTTATTCCTGCTAGGTAAGTGTTCTAGGAACCCCTCGGCAACAGCTGGCGGTTGTTTGTGAGAGGCTGCGTTTGGTTTCAGTGGTTTTTTTTGAGATTCTTTCAACGTGTTTGCCTATTTGATGATGGGTCATTTATGAGTGCACCTGCCCGCATCATGCTGAGGGTTCAGTAGTTTTTGATCAAAAACGGCATACCCTGGTGCCCCATCCTCCCGATTTTGCTCCTATTGACATTTTGTTTGTTTGTTTCCCTGGATGAAAGAAGTCCTCAAAGGGAAATGTTTCGCTGATGTGGAAGAAGCGAAACAAAAAACAGCAGAAGTACTAAAAGGCATCAAAATTGACAAGTTCAAAAACTTTTGAACAGTGGAAAAAGCGTCTTGCTAGGTGTATTGTATCAGAGAGTACTTTGAAAATGATTAAAGTGTAAACACTAAAGTGTAAAGTGACTAAAGAATAAATACACAATTTTGTATAAATAAATTCCAGCTTTTGGGGGATCCCTTCTTATATAGACACCATGTCAAGCACTTGGTAGACATTATATCATTGGTTCTTACAATAACCTGGAGAGGCAGAGAATTACATACGAGCTCTTCACTCCATTTTCAGAAGAATAAACTGAAGTTCTAGTTCAAAGATGTTCAGTAAAGTGTGACAAACTCAGGTGATAATTCCAAAATAATTCCAATCTTAGTTCCATTATATTGGCTTCCTCTCACTTTTTTTTCTTTTATTGAGACAGGGTCTTGCTCTGTTACCCAGACTGGTGTGCAGTGAGACAGTCATAACTTACTGCAGTCCCAAACTCCTGGATTCAAGAAATCCTTCCACCTCAGCCTCTGAGCAGCTGGTACTATAGGCATGCATCACCATGCCTGGCTAATTTCCTCTCACTTTTTTTGAGCAAGATAAATATTTGTTTCATAAATAGAGTTTATGTCTATGTGTTCTAATTCTCTATATGGTAGTGTCACTGGGAAACAAACAGAGGGTTGAAAAGCTTTTCCATTTCTCAGTTGGAAACATGTTTGCTTACTTAGACCTTTGGTCAAATCATGTTTATCTTATTTTCTTAGCTTATTAAAAATGTTCTGACTGTGCCACTCTCAGCTTCAAGTCTATATCTTGTTACTACAGAGAGAGGCTAAATGAATAATTATGAGCAACTTTGTGGCCATGTACTCTGATGTAACTGGAGAAAATTCATCCTATAAAACTGATATAAATTAAGATATATTTTGATTTTCTTTCATAAAAACTAAAAATATAACTTTTCGGTACGAAAGGTACATCAGAGAACTAATTCGGTTTAAGTAATAATAAATGTTTCAAGAGAAAGAGAGGGAAAATAATAAATCTGCAGTGAACACCAATACTTTTGGACCTGAAGCTCCTTTTCCAGACTTGTTTATTGCCTTGTCTATTAGCAACTGCCCTTTATATCAGTAATTGCAAGATGTTGATTTTTTTTTTTTTTTTTGAGTTGGAGTCTCACTCTGTCGCCCAGACTGGAGTGCAGTGGCCGCTCCCGGCCACCGCAGCCTCGGCCTGCTGGGCTCCGGCGATCCTTCCGCCTCAGCCTTCTGAGTAGCCGGAATTACAGGCATGCGCCACCACGCCCGGCTGATTTTTTTATTTATTATAGAGATGATGTCTCGCTGCCCGGGCGGGTCTCGAACCCGCGGGCTCAGGCAATCCACTCACCTCAGCCTCCCAAAGGTGCGGGATCACAGGCTGAGCCACCGAGCCCGGCTGATGTTGATTTTTCTAATTAACAAATATCTTTGTATTTTTTCTATTTATTCTACTGAGAATAACATCATAATGATGATCTATCATTTCACCCAGAAGGAAAAACCATTTTAAATTTTAATATATAGCCTGGCGCAGTGGCTCTTATCTATCATCCTGGTACTTTGGGGGGCCAAGGTGGGAGGATTGCTTAACCCAGGAATTTGACACCAGCCTGAGCAACATCACTATGGACCTTGTCTCTACCAAAGAGACCTTATCTCTACCAAAAATTAGCCAGACATGGTGGTGTATTCCTATAGTCCCAGCTACTCTGGGGGCTGAGGCAGAGATTGAGGCTATAGTGAACTGTGATCATGCCACTGCACCCCAGCCTGGGCAGCAGAGTGACTCCGACTCCAAAAAAGGTTAATATATAGTAATAATTCATTCAACCACCTAGTAGCTACTATGTGACAGGCACTGATCTGGCCCTGAAAATATAAGAGTGAATCAAACAGGCAAATAGTCCTGTTTTTTTTGTAACTTCTAATTTAAAGATGGTACAATTCAGGGTTAGGTATATAAATGTTCATTATGCAGGTATCCTTGTTGATGAGGTGTGTCCCCTCTCCCCGGCAGTGAGACCTTGTCTCTACCAAAAATTAGCCTGGCATGGTGGTGTGTTCCTGTAGTCTCAGCTACTCTGGGGGCTGAGGCAGAGGTTGAGGCTGTGGTGAACTGTGATCGTGCCACTGCACTCCAGCCTGGGCAGCAGAGTGACTCTGACTCCAAAAACAGTTAATATATAGTAATAATTCATTCAACCAGTAAGTAGCTACTGTGAAACAGGCACAGATCTGGCCCTGAGAATATAACAGTGAATCAAACAGGCCAATAGTCCTTTTTTTTTTTTTAATTTCTAATTTAAAGATGTGGGGTACAATTCAGGTTTAGGTATACAAATGTTCATTATGCGGGTACCCTTGTTGATGAGGTGTGCCCTCCCTCCCCTGGCAGTTTTCCACTACTTCCAATCCTTCTCCTCCCTCCCCTGACTCTTTCCCACTACTACCAATTCCTTTCTTATAGTATTACGATAATTGTTCAAGGTCTGCTTATGAGTGAGAACATGTGATACTCAGTTCTTTGTTTCTGTGATAGATCACTCAGTATTATAGCCTCTAAGTCATCCAAGTTGTTGCAAAAGTCATGATTTTGTCCTTCTTTATGACTGTGTAATATTCCATCTTGTATATGTACTACACTTTTTAATCCAGTCCTCTTTCAGTGGGCAGCATGGTGAGTTACATGATCTTGCTATTGTGAACAATGCTGCAGTAAACATGTGTGTGCAGGTATCTTTTTCATAGAATGATTTGAGTTCCTCCAGGTATATTCCCTGTATAGAAGGTCGATTTTTAGATTTCTTAGGAATCGCCAAACTATTTTCCACAGTGGTTGTACTAGTTTACACTCCCACCAACATGAGTCCCGCTTTCAAGGAACTTGTGCGACAGTAACAAGATTGATAAGTAAAATATATTGTATGATACGTATTAAGAAAGTACTAAGATAGGAAAGTGGCAGAGTGGATGACCAGGATGGTCAGTTTTTGTTAAGGTACCAAGCAAGGTCCAGTGAGATGGTCATTTGAGTTAAGACCAGGGTGAGGTGAGGTAGCAAATCACATGCTTCTTTTTCTTACTTATCCTATAAAATTTATGAATTAACATAGGTAGCTCCTTATTTACTTGGCCTTAAGTAACTATAAAATTGAGTGTTATGTTACTGTTAAAATGTCTTGTCCATTTCAATATATAAGGTGTCTACTCCATTTCAATAATTTTTGACATTAGTGTTAAAATGTGTTGCTACTAACCCAATTTCAGTAATTTTTTTCCACTCTACTCTGTGTGTTGTTCTTAGTCTCCATTATCCTTTTGCTGATGCCTGAGGAATTTAGAAGCAACTAAGTCCTTTAAGAAAAGTAGGCTCCTTGTCTAATAGTATTCCACTTGTTGGTGGCAAAATATTGGGATATAAGACAGAATTCCCAACTATAGTTTTATTTCCCTATTAAGAAATGGCTAATGCTGGAAGGTAGAGAACTCCTCTTTTCGCTAAAGATAGCCCCCAAATCTCATTTTGTTGCTTCCAAATGTAAGGCTAGGATTTCTAGGTGAGGAACACTTTTCTTCGATGTTTTTCCCTCATGACTGGGCTACCTAAAACCAAGATTTGTCTGCCCTCTACATGCCCAATACACAATGGTAAATAAAAAAATCAGGCACACTATTTGACTGAAAATACTATATTTAAAGTGTGGTGCTACATATGTGCTTGTCAACTTAAATATCTATCCCGTGGTAATGGGCTAACATCTACAGCACTTAGTCGGCATTATGTCTATTGGAACTCACTCCCACTCCCTCAGCTATGATAAGCTCTTCAATTATCTTTATCTCACCACCAACAAAGGATTTATTAATTAAGATAATCGACTTTAGAAATGATTACTCATTCGTGAAATAAGTGATGCTAGAGATATGTGAACTCTCTAGAAATGTTATACACTCACCTCTGCCCTTGTCTGAGCAAGGTCTAAGAATCTAGTGACTTCAGTTGTCTATTCCTTTCTATCTGTTCCCACTTCCCTCTGGAATGGCACTGTAGGTCTGGGGTTTTATAGAGTTCTGTGTTTAGACACACAGGGGAAGCTCATTGACTTAATAGAACAAGCAGGGATGCCGAATCCCGCTGCTAGAATATTTGTTCATTTCTTTCCAGTGATCCTTCTGTATGTGATGTGGTTAGAATATCTCAAAGGAGCAAGAGTGGAATCTTCAATGCACTTACAGAAAAGATTGCGTAATAAATGCACTGATAAAGTGCATGTCTGGCAGAACCTGATCTCAGTCTGACAAAGTTGTGGGAGGCGAACATTTAACCACCTGTAACCACTGGAGGCTAAAGAAACACAGGAAAAAGCATGTTTATGAATAACCACATTGGCTTCTGTCAGTTCGCCATGATTACAGTAGAAAAGTCCCATGTGAAAAGGGGACAAAGGCTGGGTGCAGTGGCTCACACCTGCAATCCCAGAACTTTGGGAGACTGAGGCGAGGGGATTGCCTGAATCCAGGGATTCGAGACCAGTCTGGGCAATGTGGTGAGACCTCGTCTCTACAATAAATAAAAAAAAATTAGCCAGGTGTGGTGGCGTGTGTCTGTGGTTCCAGCTACTTGGAAGACTGAGGCGGAAGGATTGCCGGAGCCCACCGGGTCATGGCTGCAGTGAACCATGATGGTACCATCTGGGTGACCGAGTAAGACTTTCACTCGGAAAAAAAAAAAAATGGAAACAAGGGAGACACACATCAGTCACTGGTTCATAACAATACTCAAGTCTCACTGGAAAGAGCAATGAGGCTACTCTCCCAGCAGCTCCTGGTTCTGTCTCCGTGGGGATCTTCGTGGTCCTGATGGCCACAACGGAGCTCTGGAGAGCGTGCCCTTTGGCTGTGCACCTTTTATCCCATTCCTACTGGTGAAGATCTGAGGCCTAGGATTCCTTTACAAAGTGCACAGTTTCAGTCAGTTCTCTGCCAGCTTGTTTGTTTAGTAGTACAGTTCCCTGTAAACCTTAGGAGGAAGTTCGTATGTTTCATCCTCCCTGGCAACAAAGCTAAAGATCTTGCCTGAATGTAGTTTTACACCTGAGAATTTTGACTTTTGTAAGCTGGCCTCTATGCTGTGACCTTCTTTTCTCCCCTTGTTTAAGGGCCACAACCTTGAAGCCAATTGGAACAATAAGAGGTTGTGGCAAGGCTCTCATCTACTCTTTTCTGGGCTGGGTCTGCTCCTTTTAAAGGGCATTAGTCTTAACTGCTAAGCCTGTCTCTTTTCCTCTTTTTAATATCCCTCCCTCCCTCCCTTCCTTTTCTCTCTCTTTTTTTTTTGAGTCAGGATCTCACTCTGTCACCCATGCTAAAGAGCAGTGGCACCATCACAACTCCCTGCAGTCTCAACCTCCTGGGATCAGGTGATCCCTCCACCTCAGCCTCTTGAGTAGCTGGGACTACAGGCACACACCACCACATCTGGCTAATTTTTAAAGTTTTATAGAGTTGGAGTTTTGCAATGCTACCCAGGCTGGTCTTGAACTCTCTTCTTATAAAAGTTTTCTCTCTTGTCCCTCCATCCTTTCAGTGCAGGCTGAGTCACTTGCAGCCTGGTGCTGCCTGTTCTTGCAAGGAAGTTACTTACTATACACAGTCCACACATTTTTTTTTTTAAATGAGAGTTCTCACTCTGTCAACACAGGGTGAAGTGCAGTGGCAAGATCATGGCTCACCACACCCTGGACCGCCTGGGCTCAGGTGATCCTTCTGTCTTAGTCTCCCATGTAGCTGAGACTAAAGACATGCAACACCATCTCTGGCTAATTAAAAAAAAAATTTTTTTTGTAGAGATGAGGCCAAGCTTCTAGACTCAAGCGATTCTCCAGTGTTGGGCTCCCAAAGTGCTGGGATTACAGGTGTAAACCACCACACCCAGCCTAATAGTTCACACTTGAGTGGAGAGTTATGCTTCATCTTTATTATTTACTGATTTTTTTCCACTTAAAATTTTTAGAATGATCATTTCTTAGGTTTTCCTGGCAAAATACTATGCAGATTACTTTTAAACCTTTTAATATATATATATATGCAATTAAAAAAACCTTTAAAAAATTCACTCAACTCAAACATTAAAAAGCAAGTTTTGTTTTTTTTTTGAGTTGGAGTCTCACTCTGTCGCCCAGACTGGAGTGCAGTGGCTGCTCCCGGCCACCGCAGCCTCGACCTGCTGGGCTCCGGCCATCCTTCCGCCTCAGCCTTCTGAGTAGCTGGAATTACAGGCACGTGCTACCACGCCCAGCTAATTTTTTATTTATTGTAGAGATGAGGTCTCACCAAGTTGCTCAGGCGGGTCTCGAACCCTTGGGCTCAGGCAATCCACTCACATCAGCCTCCCAAGGCGCGGTATTACAGGCTGAGCCACCGAGCCCGGCTATAAAAAGCAAATTAAAATTGAAATAACTTTTCTGCGTGATAAGGCCAGAAGACTCACTGAGTGAAAGCACCTGTGACCTGGACTGGAGGAGGTCAGAGAGTTGTAATCAACCATATGCTCAGAAGGAGAAGCTGAATATTTTTCTTAATGGTTTCTGTCTCTCTGCCAGTCCACTTATACAATGATGTTATTCCTCTTGGGTTATTGTGACTTATTTATAGATTGGCTTTACCCTTTCTTTTCATAGTATTTTAGATGTGTACGGTGTGGGTAAAAATGTCAAACTTGTGTATATTTTGACCAGCTAGCAAATTCATTGGGTACTGCCTTTGTCCCTGAAAATTCCATAGCCCTGTCTCGTTGATCCTAATATTTGAATTGGTTGACAGATTATAACATATTCAGGATTTAGGTACCTGTTACATTAATAATGTGGCCATGAAAATATGATCATTTGTGAAAGGACATAAGTCAATATGAGCAGCCATTTTAACATTGCTTAGCTTTGTCATGTTTTTCTTGCAGTTCACTTTAATTTACCCTCCAATCGCTAGCCGGTTCCTCAGAGGTAGCTATTGATAATTGTTTTACAGTCCCTCCTAGCTTGTTGTGTAAACAAGTTAGTCTAATCATCCCTTCTGGATCTTCAGGATACAGACCTCATCAACCAGGCAGCAGTCATGTGACTGACCCACCCACTACCTGCTGTCTATCTCCTGATGTAAGTACCTGTGCTTACCTGTCCCCTTCCTGATGTCATGGAGCAGACCACCACCCAGTCACCTTAAGGACCTGCCCCCATCAAGGGGAAAGTTTAAAAGGTATTCAACTTCAAACAGCAGTTGCCATTGCTTTGTTAAGCTCTGGTATGTCCATGTGACTCTTTGAGCTATGGCTACCATGTTTTCTTAGCTTTGGCTCTCTCTCCTACCTTGGGGAGGTGAATCTTCTCTCTCTCTCTCTGATTTGCTTTCTAAATAAACTATATTTTTCAATCTAACTTCTGTGCAATTCTTTGCATCTTTCACATGGCATCGGATGGCACAACTCCTGATGGTTCCTACCTAACATTTTGGAGACTCTGCTGGGATTTTTAACCTAACAATTTATAAAATTTATACACTAATATTGGGGGGAAAGTATATATGTAAGGGACCAGTTACCTTAAAATTATCACATTGCTTATTTCACCTAATTACTTACACATGTATGTTTTGCCCTTAGAGGAATAAAATGTCTCCGTAAATTCTTTGAAATTCTTCTGCATGGGAGATTTGTCTATTCTCCACTTTTTGTTTACTGAATAAATAAATTCAATAAATTCAAATTGAATAAATGAATTCATTTATTTCTATTGGTAATGATATAGTTTGGATGGCTATTTCCTCCAAATTTCATGTTGAAATGTGTTCCCCAGTGTTGGAGGTGGGGTGTCCTGGATCATGGGGGTAGCTCCCTTGTAAATGGCTCAGTGCTGTTCTTGTGGTACAGAGCAAGTTCTCTCTCTTAGTCGACATGAGAGCTGGTCAGTGAAAAGAGTCAGACACCTCTCTTCTTGCTCTTGCTCTGCTCTCACCACATGACACACTGATTCCACTTGCCTTCTGCCATGAGTATAAGCTTCCTGAGGTATCACCAGAAGCTGATCAGATGCTGGCACCATGCAGACCCCTGAGTCCAATAAGCCTCTTTTCTTTTTTAGGGGGAGGGGTTAATGTACACTTCAGTTTTTATTTATTTAGTATTTTATTTTAAAGATGTGAGATACAATTCAGGATTAACAAGTGGTCATTATACAGGTAAAGTTTGGGCTTCCCTTTGGTCCCCACTTTGCCTGGTTTGAGATCCCCACTTTGCCTGGTTATTAATGTTATGTCTCCCCCCCAGTCCCCAGCAGTTTCCAGTTTTCAGCTACTGACAATCCCTTTCTTATAGTATTATGGTAAATGTTCAGGGTCGGGCAACCCTCTTTCGGATCCCCTCCTGCAGGTGTGGGAGCTTTTCTGTCTTCTTAATAAACTCCTGCTTTAAAAAAAAAATGTTCAAGGTCTGCTTATGTGGTACTCAGTTCTTTGTTTCTATGATAAATCACAGAGTATTATAGACTCTAAGTCCATAATTTTGTTCTTCATGGCTGCATAATATTCCATTGTGTATATGTACCACGTTTTTTTAATCCAGTCCAGTTTCGATGGGCAGCATGGTTGGTTCCATGGTTTTGCAATTGTAAATAGTGCTGCAATAAACATGCTTGTGCAGGTGTCGGAAGGTCAATTTCTAGTTCTTTTAGGAATCACCACTCTGCTTTTCATAGATGTTGAACTAGTTTGCATTCCCACCAACAATGTAGAAGCATTCTCTTTTCTCTGCGTTCTCACCAGCATTTGTTGTTTGTTGTATTAATAATGAGCATTCTTAGTGGGGCTAGGTGGTATCTCAATGGGGTTTTGATTTACATTTCTCTGATGATTAGAAAGGCTGAGCATCTTTTCATGTGTCTGTTGGCAGTTTGTATGTCTTCTTTTGAGACATGTCTATTCATGTCTTTTGTCTACTTTTAAAAATTTTTATTTTTTCTGATTTTATTTATTTATTTATGAGTCAGATTCTCACTCTGTCTCCCAGGCTGGAGTGCAATGGCATGCTTATGGACACTGCAGCCTCGACCTACTGTCCTCAGGTGATCGTTCCACCTCAGCCTTCTGCAGACTTGTGCCACCAAGCCTGGTTAATTTTTTTGATTTATTGTAGAGACGAGGTCTTGCCATGTTGCTCCGGCTGGTCTCAAACCCCTGAACTCAGGCAATCCTCTTGCCCCCTCCTCCAAGAATGCTGGGATTATAGGCTTAAGCCACTGCACCCAACTTTCTTTTTATTTTAAAGATGTGGGTTACAATTCAGGGTTAGGTATACAAATGTTCATTATGCAGGTACTCTAGCTGATGAGGTATGCCCCCCTTCCCTGGCAGATTCCCACTACTGCCAATCCCGCCTCCCTACTTCCCACCCCCCACCTTCAGCATTTTCCTGCTACTTACAGTCCTTTTCTTATAGTATTTTGATAATTGTTCAAGTTCTGCTTATGAGTGAGAACATTTGATACTCAGTTCTTTGTTTCTGTGATAGATCACTCAGTATTATAGACTCTAAGTCCATCCAAGTTGCTGTGAAGTTCATAATTTTGTCCTTGTTTATAGCTGTGAAATATTTCATCATGTATTTGTACCACATTTAAAAAATCTGATCCTCTTTCGATGGGCGGCAAGGTTGGTTCCTTGTTTTTGCTATTGTGAACAATGCTGCAATAAATATATGTGTGTAGATATCTTTTCATAGAGTGATTTGATTTCCTCTAGGTATATTCCCAGTAGGGGATTTGTGGGGCTTGTATGGAAGGTCGATTTTTAGATCTTTTAGAAATCTTTTGCCCACTTTTTAATGGGCTGATTTATTTTTTATTTTTTTAATAATAAATTACCCAGTCTCAGTTATTCTTTTATTGCCACACAAAATGGACTAACACAAGTATATTTATTTTGTATTTTGTTGTAGTCTAATACTAATTTATTTATCATGGTATTTGAATATCTCTAGCATTGGCACTATAAGATCTTTTAATTGACTCATGTGTCCCCTGAAGACCCACATCATTGTGGGTTTTGTTTTATTATTTATTTATTTATTTTTTTGAGTTGGAGTCTCACTCTGTCGCCCAGACTGGAGTGCAGTGGCCGCTCCCGGCCACTGCAGCCTTGACCT